>NC_056629.2:18575638-18768138 GCF_002870075.4 Lactuca sativa
TCCATTTATATCTAAACTAATCATGATATTTTGTTTACTATTCTTCCTTAATCATGTGAATTACTAAAAAGATTAAATTTATGTTCTCTTTCTTCATTGTATCTAACAACATAAAACATTAAAAGTCATTACCATGTAATGAGTTTTACCAAATTTTAAATCAAAAGTAATAGAATAAAGATAAAATAAGAACATACAAATAAATCAATCAAGGTTTTCATAAATCATCGGATATAGTTTTTTCAATTAAAGGAGGAAACATTTGAGTTATATTCATTAAAAAACTATTGGTGTTTTACGTTCTCTATAAATTTCGATGAATTTTTACAATAAAAAGATATATAAATGATTTTTTTAATTCCATAATTTAACTCAATTCAATGATATTCTATTAAAACAAAATTAAGAGAAAATGAAATGAGAATTGTTTTGTTTAAAACTATCTCGTTTAAAATGTTTTATACCAAAGCTTAGGTACATGAGTTTATTTAAAAAAAACTAAATACAAAATTCTAAACATTTGAAAAGTATGAATTTATAAGAAAAGTGAGAAAATATTGAATTATAAAATTAAAGTATTTTTGTTTTTCTCTTTTAAATTTAAACAAATAATCTAGATAAATAAATAAAGAAAATTAATGAATCTTTAATTTGGTAATTTTGAAATTAGAAGGAAAGTTTATTAATGAAATTGATATGCATTTATTATTGAATATAAATAATATCTATAATTTAAAAATATAAAAAAACCATAAAATGACATGTGGAATAAAAATTAATTTAAAATAACCACAAAATTACATGTGGAAAAATAAATGAGAATATGACATGTGGCAAAAAGATCTTTATTTATTAGGGATGATATATATATATATATATATATATATATATATATATATATATATATATATATATATATATATATATATATATATATATGTTGTAAATGGTTGTGATGTGTAAAAACTACCACTTGGTAGGTTGCAAAAGCTACGTCAACACGTTTCCTGGATGGACAACCCAGTTCAACACATTCGTAGTAGAACCTTCTAAATGTATCATCTCTAAATATGTAACATCTCTGGTTGGCCCCATCAAATGGAAGTTATGGAAAGGATCGTTGGGAGGCTGGATAGGATGGGCCATTGGCACCGGTGGTGGTGGATCGACAAATGGCGGCGGTTAAATATTTCCATTATTAGGAGGAGGAGGTGCAAAGAAGCTTGTTTCACCAGCGTACACTTGAACAATTATGGGTAAATTATGGTTCAGCAAACACGAAAGTACGAAGGCATGAATTCTGAAATAATAATAAAAAATAACTAGTTATATCTAGCTACTTAATTAAGTGTAATAGTAGTATTTTATAATGTGTTAAAATCAGATACGAGATATATACTTACGAGATATGTGCATTATTAATGTCAGCAACCATCTCAGATTCTTGAAAGAATGTGAATGCAGATTGATTGTATTCTCTCGCGACCATAAATTGATGAACAATTCGAGGACGGAGGAACCCAAACAAAATGAATCATAGAAATCATGAACAATTATTACTCTTCATAAATAAAAAGTAGATGTAAAAAGTTCATGTACGTACAATTGGTTATCTGCCATGATGAGGCTGATCGAGTGTAACAGGAAAAAGTCATTCGTTGCAAATCCAAATGAAGGGTTTGTATGTTTGGGATTGTTAATGATTAGGGTTTAGGCCCAAGCTCTTTAGGGTTTAGCCATTATATTTAGGTATTTTCTATATATTTTTATGTAATTGTCTTTTGAGAATCAATCAATCTATTATCTAACATGGTATCAGAGCTCTAGGTTAAAACCTTGTTGTTGACCACAACCCACAACCACCGCCTTCCACATTCATTGACCTTCTCTAATAGCCGTCGGGGTGCCTTCATTATGTTCCATATTTTTCCTTTGCTTCTCTTTTCCGTCTAAATAATAAAATAGCCACCGACACCAAACTAGAGCTCTTTCACCGGTTTCTTCCACTGCCTCGTCTACTTTTACATCCTCCTCGGACGACCACTGCCTCTAAGCTTTCTGCCTCCTCCTCGGCTGACCACTTCTTCAGGTCTCTTTTTCGATTCATCCCCTTCTGATGTTGTTGTTGCCTCCTTCTAATGGCACCTTTTTCACCAGACGGCCTCTGATCTGTAATCGTTTCTTTCTTTATCAACATTGCAGTTGTCTATCTCACCGGAATTGACTCTGTCCACCGCAACTCGAGCCCTCTTTCTTTCTCGCTGCCTTTCTCTGGACTCCTTTGTTGCTGGTTGCATAATCATCGCCGTTGTCGCCGGTCTTCTCTTTTTCTAAAACAGAATCACCTATGGCTGTCGCTTCTTCTTCGATGAGCAATATATTTTAGCCGCCATTATTAGAGCTCTACCACGTCGATGCCGCTATCTTCATCTAGTTTTTATGTTTTCTTCTTTTGTTTATTTTTCTAGTTTAATTGTCTCCACACGATCAAACTGCGGGGGGATGTTAATGATTAGGGTTTAGGCCCAAGCCCTTTAGGGTTTATCCATTATTTTTAGGTATTTTATCTATATTCTTATGTAATTGTCTTTTGAGAATCAATCAATCGATTATCTAACATAGATGTAAAGAAAAAAAATAGATGGGTGTTTCTGATTAAATCCTTGAATGGGAGTTTCACTAGATATCAATACTTAGGATTCATAAAGAAGAAGATGTGATTTAATAATCTGTAACAAAAAATGAAGTGGAAGAGAGTGTTACAGTTCATAACAAAACAAAGGATTAAAATATCTTGAATTGGAAAGAGAGGTTCTTACCGATACAGTATGTGTTTCAAGATGAAACTAACAAGAGATTGCAGTCGTTGAACGCTGAAAGAAGGAACAACAAATGGGTTATTGTTCTTTGAAAATTTTCATCTGTTTTTTTTAATATGTTTCTCAGCTTGAAACGATTTTGAAGAAATGGAAAAATCTTACCAGTTATATGTCTATCTCTTCCAAAGATTGACAAATTAATCAACACTCCATGGCTTCTTTCGACTAGTGAATTTCGTGTGACACTTAGTGTTTCTCCGACTAAGTGGAAGTTCCTGAAAAAATATGGAGCAAAGAGGAATAATCTAGAAGTTGTAAAACAATGTTAGAACAACTTGGAAGACTTTGGAGCGATCTAGAACACGCTAGATCCTACAAGAATGATTTGCTTCCTTGAGTCGTTAGTATATCTAGATCGTCGAAGTTAACCTGACTTAGTCGGAGAAACACTAAGTAACACATGGAATTGAGTAGTCAAAGGATTCGTCCCGTGAAGAGTTAACAACCTTCAACTGGCCTGACTCCTTTGTATAATGAATACCTAACTTCTTGGCTTCCTCTTCTGCAACGAAACTATGTGTAGCTCCCGAATCTACTAGCGCCTTAGTGTTCCTTGCATTTACTTTAGATTTGACGAACATGAGAGATCTTCCTTTTGTTTCATCCCCTTTAATTGATTTTATACCATCCTTCGTTATCGAGTTTAGGAGACACATTGAGCTCATTTGTGCTTCTTCTTCTTCCTCTTGCAACACCATCACATAGAAGGTCTTCTTCTTCGGACAATCTCGGATCAAGTGAGGACCATCACACATGTAACACTTGACCACCTTTCATTCTCCTTTTTTATTTTTTCATTCGATTGATTTTCATTTTGTATTCGAGGATTGGGGTGTGTCTTGATTTGGTTGTGGTTTTGACATAGATTGATCTCCCCTACTATTTTTCTTAACCGTGGTTTCTCTTCGAAATTCCATTAGATTTCTGCCACGACAATAGCTTCGTTGATGTCTCTAACATTTCGGGTAACTCTAGCATTAAGCTCGTGAACTCAACGATGTAGTCTCGGGTGGATCCAATATGCTTTATCCCACGAAGCTTCTTCACTGCTCTGTCTTCGACATTATGTGGGCATAATTTTCTCTTAAGTTGTCTCTTGAATTCTTCACATGTGTCTATGGTGTATAACCCTTTTTCAATATTTATGTGCTTCCATTTCCACCATAGAGCTGCACTTTCGCATAGATAAAGGACGACATTATCTACCTTCGTCTTGTCGTCCTTCACTTGACTAGCATTGAAGTAGCATTACATCGACCAAAAGAATTCTTCAAGGTCTTTAGGGTCGTGTTTACCTCCATACTTCAATGGTTGGATGCTTCCGTGTGCGGAAAAGTTCTCGCAATGACTCCTCTGCAGATTGTTGCCTTGCATAAGCTTACTTTGGCTTGTAATGTAGCCACCTTCTCACGGAACTCGTTCCGCAAGGTGTTTATAAGTCCAAGGACTTCTTCCTTGATGACATCGATGGCCTCCTTCAACCCATCGCTCGTGTCACTTATCTTTGCAACGAACTGATTGACGATATCCTTCCACTCAAGGATCTCACCTACATTAATCTCCACCATTGTAAGCTTGTTCTCTAATCTTTCCAAGGCATCTACCGACTGGTCCCTATTCTTGGACTTCCTTCCCTTCTCCTCGATGAGAGGGGGAAAGTTGACTACTTCACCTGCTCCTTGCATCGTTTTTGTAACATCCCAAATTCAGGAGTGCAAGTTCAGGGTTCAAAGTGAAAAATGTATACAGGCAACTCGGCGAGTCCATGGGTGGACTCGGCGAGTAGAGTCGCAACTCTGGTCGCGTGTTAAGTGGCCAACTCAGCGAGTTGGTGCTGGGTGAAGAAAACCCTAATCTTCGGGGTTTGCACCCTATTTAAAGAATGATATGCCTTCTTTTCAGCCTCTATTTCCCTGAGTGTTCCAGAGAAAACCCTAATCGTGAGAAACTCCATTATTGAGAGGATTGAAGCTTGGAAGAAGGAATTTGTGAAGAGAAGTTGGAGGAATTTGAGGATAGCACCAAGAGGGCTTGTGGATCTGAAGTCTACATCAGTTTAGGCTCATATTTGGGGTAAGAATCCTCTGTCTTGAACCCTTTTTCCCTTATTTTCATCCATAGTGGTTGTTTTGGGGTTTTTGGAGTATTTCATGAGTTATTTCGGGATTGGAAGACGGATCTGAGGATGCTACCTCAGATCTGGAGTAGTGATGATCCAAAAATGCATAAAGTCCCTGTTGATAAGTGATTGGTGAAGCTATCTTGTCCCAAACCCAAACCCTAAAGTGTAAAATGCCTAGATATCTTTGGATTCACGTAAAGTTCGCCACTTTACGTGATGGATGGGTTGTAGGAGGCTAGATCTACGTTTTGGATCAATTGCATGGCCTGGAAGGTTCTGTTTGGAATGAGATCTAGAGGCACTCGGCGAGTCACAAGGGTGTACTCGGCAAGTTGCTTGAAGATGGTCTAGAACTCGGCGAGTTGGAAGAACAACTCGGCGAGTAGGTTGAAGATAGCCTTGGACTCGGCGAGTCTGTTCTTGGACTCGGCGAGTCTAGTCGTGAGGCCTTATCCTTTCTTTTGGTTGAGCTGTGAATCAGTGAGTCAAGGGATGACTCGGTGAGTCGAGTGTGAAAGGACTTAGAGTTGCTGGACTCGGCAATGTTCTGCCCTGAGTTCGCTTCGGAGCAGGCTCAGATGTCTCGATATCTGAGCATGCTCAAGAGGCATATCAGACAGTTTGTGTCTACGCAGAGGTGTGGGACTTTGTTGGAGTTGCAGGAGGCCGCCAGGCGGCGTGAGTTAGAGATTGAGTTGCAGTTGTATAAGCTGAGGCAGGCTCCGGTGCAGTCGCAGCCGTCGCCGAAACGGTCCAAGACCGTTGATTCTAGGGTGGGAGATCAGAGAAGCCACGCTTGTGGGAAGTGTGGGAGGGGTCACACCGGAGTTTTTAGGTCTGGTGGTGCATGCCGCAAGTGCGGAAAGGAGGGGCACTATGCGAGGGATTGTCGGCAGTCAGCGCCGGTTCGGGATTTGAGGATTTGTTATCATTGTTATCAGGTGGGGCACTTGAGGGTCAACTGTCCACAGCTTGCTGCAGGACCGGTGCAGGCTCCAGCACCGGCCACTTTGAGGATCACGGGTGGAGGTCAGGGTGGAGTGGAGCCCCCAAGTGCTCAGGGTCGTGCTTTTCAGCTTACAGCAGAGGAGGTCAGAGCGGTGCCGGATGCAGCCGCGGGTATGTTTCTTTCTTGATGTCTTGATTATCTTGTGATTATTGTGGAGTATTGTTTATATGTTAGTCTCTTTGTGTGGTTTTCGGTGTGGTATTCGTTGTTCTTTGAGAGTTATGGTATGGTTATGGGTTAGTGATGAGAATTTCGTTGGTTATCATTCGTGGGGTTTATTAGTGTGAATCTGGAGTTGGTCTGAATGTCGGATAGCATCTGCTTTCTGAGGAGTGGTTAACTGCAGATTGAGTTTCTTTTGAGCGGGATGATCAGTGTGGAAATGTGATTTTTGCGAAGGTTGTTTATGCTTGCGGGGCGCAGTTCGCATGTAGGTGTTGTGTTGTGTAAGGTTGTTGAGGGAGGTCGGTGATGGAGACCGGTGATTGATAGTCAGTGCTATATGTGGGGGAGAATTGGAAATTCTCCGGAAGATCAATGAGCATGTGAGGTTGTTTAGCTGTTTGGGATTCAGCAGTGTTCTGTCAGCCAAGAGCGTAGGCTGGTATGAGTAAGTGGCAGGCATGTGGGGCGGGATACAGACCAAGGGTATTTGATTGTGGAGGGCTTGAGATCAGGCCGGGATGGAGTATGTATGATGGAGATAGAGTTCGGAATCCCTAGAGGGCTAGAACAGTATGCATGGTAGGATTTCTCGGAGAGATAACTCGGAATGATGAATGTTGGTTGAGCGGTCCGGATAGACTGAAGGCCGGTAGGCGTACCAGTCAGGCCGAAGGCTCGGAGAACGGTCTAGCCAGACTGAAGGCATTGCAGGGCGGTCCAGATTGGCTGAAGGTTCTGAGAGTGGTCCAGATTGACTGAAGGCCTGGTAAGGCAGTCCAGTCATGCTGAAGACTCTGCAGGTATCATTAGAGCGGTTCAAGGAAATGGATTGAGTATGTTGCGATGTGTTAGCATTAGAAGGTCTGGCCTCGGGTATTGATCTTGATTAGCGGAGATAGTGCATGGACTCAAGGGTCCTTGCGAGCAGATTCAAAGCATGTGTGCTGTGTGGATAGCGGTTATGCTAAAGGAGTGGTGTAGCGTTGGGCGAGCACCGTGGCACTTGTCGTAGTGACAATCCGGCCAAGTGGATTCCCTTGGTAAGGGAAAGAGAGAGGGGAATGTAACTCCGAGAGGGAGTGTAAATTCACGGAAGTGAAAGCAGTAATGCAGAGTTGAGATCGATGTGTTCCAATTATGGTCTTTGAGCAGCCTGATTGCGGCAGTGGCATGGAATCACATCCGGATGGGATGTCTGCTGAGGTCGCGGAAGGGATTCCGTGGGTGTAGAGCCAAGAGGATCGGAAGGGATGCAAGGATGGAGTCTTGGACTCCCATCTTGATTTTGATCAAGGAGTTGTGTATCTAGTGGTGGTTCATCCTGGGGATGTTTGGAGGTGTCGTCAGTGTGACGGGTTTTCCCCAACCCGAGAGTGATAGGGCTAGTTCAGCATGTGCATGTGATTGCAAGAGGAGAACTCATGGGAGTTGCTCTGAGGAATGTGTCATTCTGTCAGCAAAGTGTGGATAAATTTGGACTCGAATCGGGATTCCGGGGGTTCATGGTTATTTCTAGCTCATATGGGTCGAGTGATTGTTGTGATTTGGAGCAGTGTTGCATTATGGGTAGTACTCAGTTGATAACTGTGGTTATCAGAGGTCGAAGCCGGTGGCCGGCTTGAAGCGGTGGTCGGAACACCGCGGGAAGGAAAAGTGAGTTTCGGGCTTCTATGGTTGTGCTTTGAGGAACCTGGATTGGTTAATGTCAGGTGGTGCGTGGCGGGAGTATTTCTGGAGTTGAGTTGCCGCAGGCTTCGAGGACGAAGCCTAATTTAAGTGGGGGAGAATTGTAACATCCCAAATTCAGGAGTGCAAGTTCAGGTTTCAAAGTGAAAATGTATAAGGGCAACTCGGCGAGTCCATGGGTGGACTCGGCGAGTAGAGTCGCGATTCTGGTCGCGTGTTAAGTGGCCAACTCGGCGAGTCGGCGGCTGGACTCGGCGAGTTGGTGTTGGGTGAAGAAAACCCTAATCTTCGGGGTTTGCACCTATTTAAAGAATGATATGCCTTCTTTTCAACCTCTATTTCCCTGAGTGTTCCAGAGAAAACCCTAATCGTGAGAAACTCCATTATTGAGAGGATTGAAGCTTGGAAGAAGGAATTTGTGAAGAGAAGTTGGAGGAATTCGAGGATAGCACCAAGAGGGCTTGTGGATCTGAAGTCTACATCAGTTTAGGCTCATCTTTGGGGTAAGAATCCTCTGTCTTGATCCCTTTTTCCCTTATTGTGATCCATGGTGGTTATTTTGGGGTTTTTGGAGTATTTACTGAGTTATTTCGGGATTGGAAGACGGATCTGAGGATGCTACCTCAGATCTGGAGTAGTGATGATCCAAAAATGCATAAAGTCCCTATTGATAAGTGATTGGTGAAGCTATCTTGTCCCAAACCCAAACCCTAAAGTGTAAAATGCCTAGATCTCTTTGGATTCACGTAAAGTTCGCCACTTTACGTGATGGATGGGTTGTAGGAGGCTAGATCTACGTTTTGGATCAATTGCATGGCCTGGAAGGTTCTGTTTGGAATAAGATCTAGAGGCACTCGGCGAGTCACAAGGGTGTACTAGGCGAGTTGCTTGAAGATGGTCTAGAACTCGGCGAGTTAGAAGAACAACTCGGCGAGTAGGTTGAAGATAGCCTTGGACTCGGCGAGTCTGTTCTTAGACTCGGCGAGTCTGGTCGTGAGGTCCTATCCTTTCTTCTGGTTGAGTTGTGAATCAGTGAGTCAAGGGATAACTCGGTGAGTCGAGTATGAAAGGACTCAGAGTTGTTGGACTCGGCGAGTTGAGTCGCGGATTGGGGAAAGTTCTGAGCATGGGGACTCGGCGATTCATCGGGTTGACTCGGTGAGTAGAGTCAGCCAAGGGTTGACCAGTTGACTTCCAGGGGCATTTTGGTAATTGTTGGATATTGTTTTGAGTTCAGTGTTTTGGTGGTTGGCTAGTGGTGGAGATCGTATCAATGATCGGAGCAGCTTGGGTTATCTGTTCAGTCGACAGTTTCGAGGTGAGTTATCCTCACTATATCAACAGGGTCTAAGGCACCAAGGCCGGCCCTTTATCGGATTGAGATCCGGGTATTTGTTGTTATGATATTGATTTGATATGTTGCATCCTGGTAGCTAGGGTGGTATATGTTAAAGACGTGGTTGAGGTCGGTATCCTGAGATATAGGGTGATGCTATGCTAGTGACCGGTTAGGTCGGAATCCTGGTTAGGATGATGATATGTTATGTGATATGTTTGATCGGTTTGTTGACTGTGAATTTTTATGTGATTGTATGTTTATGTGCACATGGTTGTTTGGACTGGAGTTGGGTTGAGGCGGGTCCTGCTTTGTGCTGTAGGCCAAGATACCCAGGGCGGACCGGTTGTCCCTAAGGCCCAGCGAGCGGTCCGGATAGGCTGTAGGCCCCAAGAGGGTGGACCAGACATGCCGAGGCTCGGAGAGTGGACTAGGCCGACTGAAGGCCCGGTGCAGGGCGGACCAGTCATACTGTAGACTCAGAGAAGGGACCAGGTGGATTGAAGGCCCGGTGCGGGCGGACCAATCACACTGCAGACTCAATGTATATGGCTAGACTCGGACGGTGGACCAGGTGGACTATTAGCCGGTGCGGCAGACCAGTCACACAGTAGACCCGAAGTGCATGGTTGTTCTGTGTTCGGATAAGCTATGGCATGTTATCGTGTATGGTATATGTGGTTAGTATTTTGGGGATACCTCACTAAGCTTTCGGGCTTACAGTTGTGGTTTAATGTTTTTCAGGTTCTTCAGGAGACCGTGGCAAGGCGAAGGCGTGATCGTACCGCTCCTCATGTTTATGTTGTGATGTGATTCTGGGAATACTCTAAATAAATTGTATTGAAAACCTTTTTGTAATAATTTAATGAAATCGGGTTGTTTTTGAAAAGTTTAAATTAGTTGGAATTTTTTGGTCGTTACAGTTTTGGTCCCTTTCTTGGTCAAAATCATGGCTCTGATACCACGTGTCATGGGATGACTCTTTCGACTAGTCAATTTTGTATGCCACTTAGTTTTTCTCCGACTAAGTTACACTAACTTCGACGATCTAGATGTACTAACAACTCAAGGAAGCAAGAGAAACGATAAGGAACACTTTTACGTAAGAAAGAAAGGTTCTATTATAGAACTTAATTAGTTTAAAAGGCAACTTCTCAATTTTTTACTACAAATGGATCTACCCCTATTCATAGGGTTCTTACACCTCCTCAAATGAAAGTGTCTAGATCCTGATCTTTCTTGACTATTCTAGAGCGTTCCTACATGATCTTTATATTTATAAGGTTCTAAAATATATCGTACTAGTCTACGACGTCCTAGAGATTTCTAGAACATTCCTATATTATGCAAGCCATTCATGTATGATCTAGCGTGTTCTAGATCACTCCAAAATCTTCCAAGTTGTTCTAGCATTGTTTTGCATCTTCTGGATAATTCCTGGTTGCTCCATATTTTTTAGGGACTTACATAATTCTCTAGCATCTTCGAGGGGCGCGTAGTGTGTTTTCGATCTCTCCGGAAACTCCTTGAGTATTCTCTATCGTTCCAACGTTCTCTACACGAACTTGGAAACTTCCTAGAACAATCCTTAAACAAATGCCTCTTTGTCCATCAATCCCATTAATATTATATTACATAATATTATGGTTTAAATAATGTACCGTTTAATTTGATTTTCTTGTTAATTTCATCTTTTTGTTAATTATAGTCATACCTTTGCAGTTAGGTTTTCTGTAATAACATCATAATTATATTAGCTATTTATTAAAGCATTCTATTTTTACTTATTTCTGTTATTGGTTTTTTAAAATAACATTGTATTTTAATCAATTAAGTTATTAGATTATACATGATAACCTTGTACTTTAAATATATTTTTTCTATTATAAATATGAAAAAGAAATGAAAATATAATGCTTAATAAACTAACTAATAGTACATTGCTATTAATAACATTTGCAGTTAGGTTTCTTTTATAGCAACATACTTTTATTAATTTGTTTATTAAAACATGTTATTTTCACTTCTTTTCATATTTATATTATTTATAACATCTTATTTTTATTTTTTTCAACTAGAACATTGTACTTTAAATAATATTTTTTTTCTATTTAACAATTTACTTTTGTGTTTTTTTTTTCAATCATGATATTGTACTTTAATCAATCATATTATCTAATTAAACTAATGTAATAATGATTACAATTAAGTCATTAACAAAATTAAGCACTTTTAAACTATATCATCATGAAAATAAAAACATATTAAGCACTTTAAAGTACAAACCAATAGCAACTATTCATTAAGCATTCACTTACAAAACAAATTATGCACTTATCATGAAAATATAAACACATTAAACACCTATCACTAAGCACTTATTATGAAATTAAATACAAAACACTTTAACTAATAAACTAAACACTTTATCACTTCATTTTATATGCACTTAAATATTTTATATTTTATACATCCAATTCTAGTTTCATACAATTATACAATATATCTATACACAAAATCAAAAAAACTATACCCAATTTCAGTTTCATATAATTATACAATCCATCACAGTGGGCATAAACATGAGAAAAATTAGACTTCCAACAAAAATCAGAAAAAAAAAACAGAAATCAAGACCTTAAGCCTTACCTCTGGTGGTGTAGGGACATACTTCCCAACCGACAGTGTAGGTTGTTGAATCATAGGAACGAACTGTGGAGGCCGACGGTGGCCCTCCGGTGGTGTGATGGTTGATATTTACCAAAAAAACCCAAATTAGGGAAAAAAAACATGAGCAATCAGAAATACATATGCACAGAAGGACCAAGAAACATACCTAATCGTCGCCAATTAATGAAGTGAAGGGGAGTAGTCGGAGTGGTCGTTTTTCAAAGAAACGCCAATTGATCGATTAGAGAGTGATGAGAGGGTGTGTGTAACACCCGCAGACTCGGGCTAGACGCTTAAGATATTATAAGCAAACAAAACGATATTTGATAGAAGGTTATTTAGGATAAATGACCTTAACCAAAGTTATAGTATATGTGACAAGGATTCCATACATATAAGGAACGCTTAAATCTGACTTCGTGAGAGGAAATTATGATTTTTCCAAGTTTTAGTGTAGCAGTATTCGGCTCAAAAACCGAAATCGAAATCGGTCGATTGTTAGGAAAAACAATATAAACGAGAGTTGAAGATCTCGATAATAGGAGTCAATTGATATAAAGACAGTCAATAAATGACGTCGGACAAGAGAATTATGGATTTTTAACGGACTTTAACGGTCTAGGCCTGTTAAAAATATAACTTTAAAAATTAAGTAAAAATTAGCCGACAGAGTCTAAATGAAATTTGTAGATCTCATCGATAGCTATGCATGGATATAAAACACATCAAAAAAGGAGCTCATATGGAGAAAATATGGATTTTTAAAGAAAGTATAATTCTTCGCGTACAGTCGCGCGCGCCGACCGCATGCGCGACACGCATCTGATAAGCCACAAGAACTCAACACGTGTCACCACTTAGAAGCTACCATGTCACCTCTTACGACAATTTGTGCGGTATGCACAATCAAAGTGCATGGTAAGCACTGTTTTCAGCCTATAAATACCTTTGATTTTAGCATTATCCTCACACCATTCCCATTCAAATCCTCTGGAATACCTTCCAGAGGATACCTTCTAGCTTTCGGCTACTTTAGCGAGGTTTTGAAGCTTCTAAGATATAAAGCTTTCAGATTGAGATTCTGCCTGCACAATTTCCCAGTTTTCTCTAGAAACTTTGTAAGTTAAGTTACACTTATTTTATTCAAGTGTAACTTTTAATTATAGTCATAGTCATTATTATGAACCTATACTTAAGATTTATTTGTGATTCCAAAGTCATTATATTGATGATCTACTTACGGGGATGATGTCTAGGCTGGATTTAGTGAGGTGTTTAAAGGGGATTTCCAAACAGTATACTCTGTATACCAAACAGGCCCTACCTGGTTGTTCCTTACTTGATAGATCTTGATGTAGACATTGGGATTAGTGAGGAATCTAGACTATTATTACGAAACTAGGCTAAGACTTAGTGTTATACATTTAGGTCTTTGAAAATTTGAGGGCGAAGCGCTGCCCTAACTTTAAGTCACCTACTTATGTCAGGTGAGTGCATATTTACTTTCAAATTACACATAGATACAAGTATTCTAAATGTTTAAATGCTATGTGTGTTGTTTTTGTTGTTTTTAATATATTTGTACAATATGATATGATTGTTACTTGATCTAATCACATGTTATACTTAATAATATGATTGGGTAGTAATGGGTTGTGTAAAACAGTAAATGGGAGGTTGTGATAGGTTAGTGAGAGCTGTGTGAAATAATAAGTTTTGACTTGCCATGTTCATATACTATTGTACTGTCATGCATGTCCAAAGTACCCTTCTACTGTCGTGCTTACCCAAAAGTACTATTTGTATTGTCATGTTATGTCTAAAGTATTATCATACTTTCGTGCCTAATCATTTAGGGAAATATAGATGACTGTTGTCAAAAATCCTTTATAAAAGATCTCTCCAGATCATTATTCTAGGATTAGGAAGAGAGAATAATGAGAGTGGGGTAATTGAGATATTTAAATGTTGAAGATTATATAATTAAAAGAATATAACATTATGAGTTGAAAACTCTATGTGCTCACTAGGTTTTCCATCCTGACTCATTCAGTTTCTTTGTATCACATATACTGATATGGAGGTATTTGATGTATGGATCCGATGAGAGACTAAAGAAAGTGTAGGCCATTCGATATTGTAAGACATGTTTATGTTTATGTTTATTATATTAGTTATGACATCCTAAGTTTCAATAAATTAATAAAGAACATTTCTTCGGAAATACTTTTACGGTACCAATTCCGCATTTATAAATAAACTCTATTTTGAATAAACATAAATAAAAAGTTTTAAAATGGCCGTGAAAATTCGGGGATGTCACAGTGTAACGTTGCAAATGAGAGTCGATTGACCTTGTCTTTGAGATAAAATTATATGTTGATGACAAGTCTTCGATATAAGGTTAAATTAAATGACAACGTTTCAATATTTTCGTAAATAAAAAAAAAAATCGTACGACGACATGTTGTCGGGAAACCCTTCACATGGATCGGATGCTATATATACCGATGACCTGTTGCCGGACATATTTCCACAAACGATATTGTTTTTCATTTTTTGCTACATGAATAATAAATAAATGGAAAAATATATATTTTGTGACATACACTGACAACTTGTCATCGACATAGGTTTTGAGAAAATTGCATAAACATTTTCCTTTCCCGCTTAATCTATGGCGACAACAAGTCGTCGGTACAAATTCCCTCGTCAAAAGAAATTGGTCAATCCTACACCGACAACAAGTCGTCGGTGTAGCTTGATTTGTAGCTAATGACACTTGTCATCGGCATAGATGTCATAGGAACATGTGTATATTCTTGTAGTGCCGGTCCGCGTTGGGGGTGGGGACAAGGATTCATTTATATTCCTTGTTGGAATTAATGGATCGGGATGAGGATTGGCGTCTTCGACCTCGTTTCCATCTCTAATCGCAGCCGCATGTGTCTTTTCCACGTTTAGGAGGCGTAATAGATCTACTGCGACAACGATCATATTTGTCTCATGACCATAGTGTCGTATCGATGACATTGATATCACCTCCATATGGTTGAGTAATTGTGACATCGATCGTTGTTAAATCTAAAAATTAAAAATATTATCCTATTGCAAAGACATGTGGTCGCAATAGATTTAAAAATATTTCTTTAAAAATTTAAGCCTAAAGCAACGAATTTGTACCCGTAAAAATTATCTGAAACATAGTTGTTTCTTGAAATGGTAAAAGAAAATATTTTTGATGAGTCATTTGACGATGACCAATGAATAATCAATAATATGCATGATTGTTCGAGAGTTTATGTTATAATATTTAGCTTTTGTAAGTTTTATTCGATTAAGTCCATTCATTCTACTTCTCATTATGTTTTTGAGGATCAAATAATTAATACTCGTTCAACTTTTGAAAAATCTAAAAAACATCCTTGGCCATATAACCATTGTTCACTGAACATGTCGAAGTATTACTTAAAAATGTTGGCAGGGGATTGCATAAACCAACAATGTACATAACTTTATTTGTTTGTCGTTCTTTTCAGGGGCGGAGAACAGCCTTATACACTGGAGGGAGGTGGGTTCAGGTGCCCTCGACCACCATCTGAAGGTCCGCTCTGAGCTGGCCAAAAAGTTGGTGGCACTGGCTCATGACGTTGCGTTGGTATTACTGATGGTAGTGGCACTAATCCGCCTATCTCTTTCATTGGCTCATTAGCTAGTGGTAATGATCCGCTTTCTGTTGGTGAAGAACGTGGTGTCACAGGCTCATGAACACCATGATGATTAAAGATCATTGATTGATCATCTATGGTGGAAGGCATAGGCTCAGGAATACGATGATGATTAAAGATCATAGATTGATCATCTAAGGTGGAAGGCATAGGCTCAGGAATACGATGATGATTAAAGATCATAGATTGATCATCTTGGGTGGAAGGCATAGGCTCAGGAATACGATGATGATTAAAGATCATAGATTGATCATCTTGGGTGGAAGGCATAGGCTCAGGAACACGATGATGATTAAAGATCATAGATTGATCTATGGTGGAAGGCATTACAGATTGATGACTGATCGTTCGAAAAACTCTTGACGCCTGAATCATATGATGATCTTGATGTACAAATAAAAGAAGAAAACAAAGAGTTCGCATCAACATGGACAACATGATGACTGTTTTTCAGCTAGCAAAGGTAGAATAAAGAACACTTATACAAGGTAGACAAAAAACTATAGGTTGATTCTTTCTTGTTTACCTGACCCTGATATTTATATACATGTCCACACATGTTTTGCACCCTTAAATTTAAAGTTTCAGGGTCACATGGATATCATTGCAACATTGCAAATTAATTTGGTTTAGCTCCTTGGTAAAAACAATTTCTATTTTAAGTATAAGTGGTTACGTTTTTTACTAGTTTGTAGTTAGAGGACAAAAGAAATGTCCTTACATGTGAATGTATCACATTTAACTTCATATCATTCACAACTTTGAGCATATAATTCTCAGAAAATAAATTATTTTATGCGAAAAAAGCAGCTACCAGTATTATATCCCTACACTACCACAATGCACACTAACAATTGCGGTTGAAGTGGTAATATTACCCGGTTTTGAAACCGGGTCACTGGATCCCATGTGAAAGTGTCAAAGAGTTGGGTTATGCAACCGGGTCCTAGTAATATAAAGCCCGGTTCAATGTTAAGCAATTCGGTCTCTAAAGGTTGGTGCATAATATCCCGACTCTCGTTTAACTAGCAGGAGCGATTATTAATATGTAACAGAGCACTGGTTCCCACTAAGCAACCGGGTCCCTTTGGAAAAAAGAAATTAGTAAATTTTCTATTACTCATTGTTTCCTGTTTACAAAATTAAAAGTTCGATACAATTGTTACCATAGCTGTTAACACCAATATGTAGTCTAAAACTTATAAAATATATTTTACTATTATACATTATAGCAATATATTTACATCTATTTTCACAATAACAACATACTTACACTTCTTTACACATAATAACAACTAACATACATATCTTTACACATAATATCTATGTACTTACATATTTTTTACACACAATAGCAAGGTACTTTCAATTCCTTATCAATCGTAGAAATGTTCATATATTTGTTTACCAAAAATACTTTATACTTGTAGTGGTACTTGTGCATGTAGTCAACCAAAACCACACAAAAATGTGCAATATAATTGTACACTTACTATTCTTTAAGATATCCTACTTTGATACATAGCCATTATAGCAATATACTTAAAAAAAAATTATGAAGATGTTATACTTGGTGAAAAATTGATTGATAAACCTTGCAATGTTTGACTATTTTGACAAGTAAATACATATGGTTATAGTTCTCATACTATATATTTTGTGACTTTTACTTGCTTTATATATTGAAATAAGTTCATCAAAGTTAATAACGAAGTTAAAATAAATCGTGAAAACTATACCAAATATAAAGTACAATAAATTATAACAAAAAACCCGATATATATATATATATATATATATATATATATATATATATATATATATATATATATATATATATATATATATATATATATATATATAAAACCCGGTTGAAAGCCATTCAAAATGCCATATGTAGTTTAATTGCTTGAATGGTTGTAGAAGGATAGTATTTGAGTAGGAAAACCGATTGAACGTGAATCTAACACACTGAGATTTTGATTGGAGGCAAATAAGTCGTCGATGTACACTGATAGAAAATCCTAAATCCTAAGAATACAAGTGATGCAATTAAAATTCTCATACGAGTAAAGTAAATATAGAAATAGTTATAAGATAAGGTTACAAAGAAAAGCATGGCCGAAGAATCCAGAATTAGTAAAACATACCTTTAATACCCCCCCCCCCCCTTTCAAACTCAAGTATGTAAGGTATGATCCAACTTGAGTTTGGAGACAAGGGAATGAATGCATCTAGGAATATGTGCCCTAGTAAGAACATATGCACTAACAATTTTGCTAACAAGATGTCAAAAAAAAGTGGCAATCGATCTCAAGATGCTTTTTATGCTCATTGGATACATCATTATGGGAAATCTAAATGGTTTTGTTTTCTCACCATAGTGATAGTGATGTATAAAGAGGCAGAGGAGCTTCATATCCACAAGTAGCCAATGCAACCAAACTAGTTTCTCTGTTGTGTTGAGTTTTTGTACTTTAGCGAGAAGTAAGAGGTTGTCTTACTCCTTCGTGATATTAGAGAATTCTCAAATTAAAGAAATGCAGAGGAAACTTACAATAGTATTTGTAGTGCAAAAGATAGAAGAATATAAATCAACTGACGAGGTGATGGTAGTGGAAGATCGAAATCAAGGAAGAGAGGTTAGTCGAAGAACGGTTGGATGTTCATGTTACAAAAGATTGTTGCTCTTTCAACCATATAAGTAGAATACTAGCTACTATAGTATCAAGCAAGGAGTTTATATGGTTGAAGAACTTCCTATGGGGATGTAGCAGGAAGATTATGTAATGTATTACGACAACTAGAGTGCACTCCACTTGGAAGATAACATAATGTTTCATAATAAAAACAAAACACATTTATATATTAAGGTACCGGTTTATTGGAGAATTAGTAAGTGATGGTGTATTGAACATAAAGAAAATCATTGTTATGAAGAATCCAACATACATGTTTATTAAGGTTGTGATAACAAAGAAGTTAGAGTTGTGTGTGGATTGAAGTGGCCATCTAGATACTTGAAGAGAAGGTGTGGATTAGAGAGAGAGAGAGAGAAAGAAAGAAAGAAAGAAAGAAAGAAAGAGAAATTAGAGGGGTTATAGAGTCATAGATTGGATGACACCAAATTTGTTGATCAGCCTCCAAGAGCTATTGTTGAATCGCGGAGTGTGGTTTTCTCTTTGACCTCAATGTCTTTAAGCGGATTGTTGGGCTGAAGTTCTGTTTTGTATTGCGTCTTTTGGGCTCGTAGATTAGCCTTGTATTCTCCGGTTTGGGCCTGTCCAACCGAGAGCCTTTTATGTATTGTATATAAGTTATCGCTTGCATGCATATTAGGTTAAGATTCAAGATTTCAGTTTTAGCATTCCAGAGTTTACGATATTGCTTTCTTGTAATCTTCTAATCCTTTACAGTTGATGTTCTTAATCGAGCTCTTCTAAGGATTTTATTTAATCATTCGACACATTTGATTCAAGCTGTTTGTTCTTATTGTTTCGTTCTGCCTTGTTATTAATATTGCGTTCTTGAAGTTTCATATTCATATACTTGTTCAAGATCTAATCGATCTTTATAGATTAAAAGTTGATTTAATCTCATCAATTGGTATCAGAGCAGGAGGCTGTGTAATCGATACACATCTTTTCTGTGAAAAAGATTTTCATTAGGGTTTTCCGCAATCATCGATATTTATTGAGCCGTCATCTTAATTGACGTATCTTAGTATTTATTGTTTTGCCCTAATCTGCTTTATTACAAGTCTAATCTTTGAACAGGTTATTACGATCATTATGGACGCAACGCAATCAAACCCTATTAATATTTCCAACAGCATTGGTTCGACGACAAAGATTCCAATCTTATACACCCATGACTATGAAGTATGGGCACATCATTTTGAAGATTACGTGATTGGATCGGAGGACAATGGTTTTCTCATATGGGAAGCCATTATCAATGGACCGTTTTCTCATTCCGCGACATCCAGAGTTATTAAGACGCAAAAAGAATACAACGATTTGCTCAAGGACGTGACGAATATTGCGCAGGATGAGAAAGATAAATTCCAGTGCATTATTAAGGCACTAAGATTGATCAGATTCGCCCTTCAGTCCGACACATTCAGACTAGTCAGCTCATGCACTACGGCGAAGGAAGTGTGGGATAGACTTCGCGAACTGTATTCAACAGACGAAGATCTTGAACATTCCATCCAAACCTTGCTTCTGTCTGAATTTGGTGAATTCAGGCAAGGGACCGAAGAAACTGTGACCCAGACGTTTGATCGCTTCAATCATCTTCTCAGCAAGATGATCAAACACGACATTGAAAGGAAGCTCATCGAACAAAATGTTACTTTCTTGAACGGACTGCGATCTGAATGGAGAGCAGTTGTTTCCACAGTCAAAGCCCATGAACAGTTTAAATCATATTCTTTGGCGAAACTGGTTGGTATTCTAAAGTCCCAAGAGAAGATTGTGGTTCAAGAGAAGAACGTTGTGTCTAGTCTTGGTTCGTTGGCCCTCCTATCTAAAAGTAAAGCCGTGATGGAGGATGAAGAGCTCAACTTGGAAGAATATGACCTCACAACTGAGGATTATGCCATGATGGTATCCAATCCTAAGAGGTTCATAAAGAAGAGATTCTCCAGCAACAAAAACCGAAACTGGCAGGGGAGTTATAGCTCTGAAAAGGCGAACAATGAACCGAAGGCTGAGGAGTCCAAGAAGGAACCGAAGGCAGATGGCGATTCCGGAGTAAGCTGTTTTTACTGTGGTGGCAAGAACCACTATGCTAAGGAATGTGTTCTTAAAAAGATGGCTGAAAAGGATGACGGAAAGGATGAGGAAGCCGTACTGCAGAAGAGATTGGATGAGTTGAGAAAGAAAAAGTCTACCGCTAACCCTTCTATTAATGCTCTTATTGTGCAGGGTTCGGTTAATGACGATGAGTTCGGTAGCACCGAAGTTTGGTCTACTGACTCAGAAGACGAAGAAGTGAGGAAGCCTACTCATGGAAAGGCTTATATGGCTAAGGAGGAAAGCAGTGGTGGAAAATGCTTCATGGTGTCAAGCGCATCTCAGATGAGGGGATACAATACCGATGGAGGAAGCAATGGACCGAAAGTGCAGGAAGATATGTGCTTCACAGCCAAACCACTCAGCCAACAGTTCAATGAGCTAGATGAACTGATAAAGAAGGTACAATCTGTTTTTATTTCATCTAAAGTACCATCATCCTCATATGAGAAAGAACTAAAAAACGTTAACTCAAGAATTTCTCATTTAGATAGTAGCTTAACTCAAACTCGAGTCACAAATTCTAACCTGACTGATCAATTAAGCAGGGTGGCGTCGAAGAGTGAGGAGCGGCGTATGTGGATTGAGTTAAAAGAGTCGGAATTAATTAAAGTCAAAGACGAAAACATTTATTTACAGAGAGACAATTTGAAATTGTTAAAACAACGAAATGTTTTTTGTTTAATAGCTAAACGTTTATATTCCAATATTACTCAGCTTCACTTGGACTGTGAGATAGGCAAAAAGATCCACCGTATGATTTTACCATTCCTTGAATTCAAGGAGGATGAAATCGATGCCGAAGCTTACAATTGTGAGAGTGTGATTTCGTCTGATGATGTCAACCCATCTTATCAAATTGGACTGGACAAAATTGAGTCCTTCATTAAATCCAAAGACCACAAGGACATGCTCAAAAATCTTTTGGACGAAAATGACAGACTTAAACTGAGAACCGAAACCATACAAAAGTTTGACTCTCTAAATGCCAAGGTGAGCTCAGAAAATAAAATCGATGTTGAAAATGCATCTGAGCTTAACGAGGACGAAAACATGAGTGAAATTTCTGTAGAGGATACGGTTGACTGCTCAGAATTTGTTAAAAGCGAAACTGAAAACCACAAAAATCTTGTTTCTGAAAATTCTGTGGAATTCGCTAGATTGTCCCAACAAAAGTCCCCGAAATTATTAGAAAAGGCTGTTGTGTATCAAAAGGTCAGAACCACTCCGAATCAGGTATACAAAGTGACTGGAGTAACCGAACATCAAACAGCTGAACTCACGGCTATTGTTAACGAAGACAATGCTGATGGCTGTGATGAGTTCTTCTGGGAAGCTCCTATTGACAATGGAAACGAAACTGTTGGTCTATCTGAAAGAACCTCTTGGATGAAGAAAGGGAGATACATACCTGAACCCTTGAACAAGCCTGATAATTTCAGTGAACCAAGAACAAGTGGTACAAAAGACACTCCTCAAGAGGTTGATCGTTCAGCGAAAGAAGACATTCCTTCAACACCAACAGCTCGAAGTGAAACTTCATCAGAAACTCCTTCCACTTCCTCAGGGCAGACTGAATCTTCTTCAGATATTCCCTCTGATCCCTCGGTTCAAAGAAAAACACCTAAAGTTCAAAAGGAATCAGCGAAGGTGACATCAAAAGCGAAAGCGAACGTTCATCATCAACCCAAACAGATGAGGGATAAAAAGATAGAAAGGAACCTAAGATACAGGAAAAACCTTTCTGAAAGGAAACAATTCTGGCACTCCCAGAATGCATACTATTCACACAAGGACAAGAATCTGAAGTATGAAAATAATCCTGTAAGAAAGCATGATGATTCTGACAACCGAAAGCCAAGGTTCGGTTCGCATGAAACTACCAACCGAAAGCAAAAGTTCGGTTCTGAAAAGTATTTCAACCGAAACCAAAGGTTCGGTTCCAAGAACAACTCCAACCGAACTCAGAGGTTCGGTTCTGAAGTCAGAAGAGAACAAGACTCAAAGGTTAAGCCCACCCACGATCAAAAGCAAAAGGGTCACCTAGAGTCATCAGCAAGGAAGACACCTCCATCCAAATCCAAATCCTCTCTTCCTAATTCTTCTTGTTCATCTCCATCTTGCTCTAACGCTAATTCCATGGGTTCTCAAAAACCACGTCCATCTGCTGAACAGAAGGGAAAGCAGAAGGTCGATGAATTCAAACCCAATCCTAACAAAATAAAAGTCTTCACCATTAAAAAGAAAGATGAAACAACTTTAATCAAAAGAACGTATCTTGTTGATATCTCTCTAACTATTCCTGTTCCCATGAAAACCTCACATGGACCCAAGAAACTTTGGGTTCCTAAATCTGCTTAATTTTTGCAGGTTATAAGTGACGAGCAGTTTGATGAAGAATGGTACATCGACAGTGGCTGCTCGCGTCACATGACAGGAAGGAAGGAGGAACTCAGGGAATACAGATCTCTTGCAAATGGTGGCAACGTTAAGTTTGGTAATAACTCTTTCGGCACCATAAAGGGATATGGGATGATAACAAATGGTGATTTTACCATAAGAAAGGTGGCCTATGTGGAATGACTTCAACACAACCTTATCAGTGTATCTCAGCTTGTTGGAGGTACAGGTCTCAAAGTTTCATTCGATGATGAAGGTTCTGAAATCATAGAGAAAACGACAAAGAAAGTGATTCTGAAGTCAGAGCGAAAGGGTGAAATGTTTCCGCTGAACATGAAACCCATCAAAGGAAACCCAGCAATATGTCTGCTATCAAAAGCTCAATCCGACGAAAGCTGGTTGTGGCACAGAAGACTCTCTCATCTCAATTTCAAAGATATCAACCGACTTGTCACTGGAGGTCATGTTAGGGGTCTTCCATTGCTCAAGTTTGACAGAGAGCATTTATGTGCTGCATGTGAAATGGGAAAGCAGAGTCGTCAAAGTCACCCATCCATAATTATCACAAAAGTTGTTGAACCACTCGAATTGCTTCATATTGATTTATGTGGTCCTTCATCTATTGAAAGCATCGGTGGTAGCAAGTACATTCTTTTTGTCGTTGATGACTTCTCTAGATTTACATGGGTGTTCTTTCTAAAACTCAAATCTGAAGCGACTCAAAAGCTAAAAGTGTTTATCAAGCAAATTGAAGTCCAGCTCAAGAAGGTCGTTCGCAACATCAGGAGCGACAATGGTCTCGAATTCAAGAACAGGGAGTTTGAAGCGTTTCTTGCAGAAAAGGGAATTAGCCATAATTTCTCAGCTCCCTACACACCACAGCAGAATGGAATAGTCGAACGACGAAACCGATCTCTGTGTGAAGCTGCCCGAACTATGTTAAGTTTCGCTTCCTTACCTCTTTATTTTTGGGCTGACGCTATTTCTGCTGCTTGTTATACACAAAACAGGTCCTATCTCAACAAGCGATTCACGCTCACACCATATGAGATATTAAACAACAGGAAGCCCAATGTGAAATTTTTCCACGTCTTTGGCTCAAGGTGTTTCATCTTTAACTCTAAAGAACACCGCAACAAGTTTGATGTCAAAGCGGACGAGGGAATCTTTCTGGGTTACTCACTCACTTCAAAGGCGTATAGGGTCCTAAACAAACGATCAAGAAGGATTGAAGAGACATACTATGTGACCTTCGACGATAGCTATGTCAAGAAGCTACAGGCCATAGATGACACTGCCAGGGAAATCTTCCCTCAAACTGGTCAAGTCACAGTCTCAATCGCCAATATGTACGAGAATTTTCTGGATCTCTTTGATGAACCGGAAAAAGCTTCTCTCTCAGAAGAAGGGGCAGCCGACAACAAAATAGATCACATAAAACAGATTGTCGAAGATACTGCAAGAAGAATGCATGAAGGAGAATTGCCTACTGATGAATCTCCAACCAACAATGCTTCAGTCGAGGGGGAGCCAAATTCTCTTGTCGAGGGGGAGCCTAGCTCACAAGTCCAGGGGGAGCCAACCTCTACTCCTTCAACCGAAGGTCCTTCATCAACCGAAGGTAAATCTCCAACCGAAGATGCACATCCAAACGAAGGTGCTTCAATGCCTGAAAATCCAGCACCACAAGAAGGGGAGCATGATGATATGACGCTTGATTTTGATAGCCAATCCGAGCCTGAAGAGATGATCAACGCTGAACTAGATCCATCATTTGATCCGAATTACCCTCCTCTTACAAAATGGACCAGAGATCATCCTATCTCTCAAGTAGTTGGTGATGTATCTGAAAAGGTTCTGACCCGATCTCAACTAAAGGCAAAACAGACATCCTTATTCTCAAAAGTTGAGTTTTGTATGTTTAACTCATTTGTATCAAAAGTTGAGCCGAAGACAGTGAATACTGCCCTCGATCACTCTGATTGGGTTCAAGCAATGCAAGACGAACTAAACGAGTTTGAGAGGAACAAAGTCTGGCGACTCATTCCAACTCCTCCGGATGCTTCAGTTGTTGGTCTCAAATGGGTTTTTAGAAACAAAATGGACAAGGAAGGTAATGTCATAAGGAACAAAGCTCGTCTGGTTGTCAAAGGATACTGTCAGGAGGAAGGGATAGATTACGAAGAGACGTTCGCTCCAGTAGCTAGGCTAGAATCGGTTAGAATATTTCTGGCCTATGCTGCTCACAAAAACTTTGAGGTCTTTCAAATGGACGTCAAGTGCGCATTTCTCAATGGAGAACTTGAAGAAACGGTGTATGTGGAGCAACCTCCTGGGTTCGTGAACGAAAAATATCCAAATCATTGCTACATTCTGGATAAAGCTGTGTACGGCCTCAAACAAGCTCCGAGAGCCTGGTATGAAACGCTTACAAAATTTTTAAAGATGTCCAAATTCAAACAAGGTTCGGTTGACCCAACCTTCTTTCGCAAAAAGGAAGGTAACCACCTTATGATAGTTCAAATTTATGTCGATGACATCATCTTTGGCTCTACGAATCCCAGCTTAACAGCTGAATTCAGAACGTTGATGGAGACTAAGTTTGAAATGAGCTCAATGGGTCCTATTAATTTTTTCCTTGGTTTAAATATAAGACAGGGACCCGAAGGCATCTTTATCAATCAGGAAGCTTACACAAAGACTCTCCTAGCAAAGTTCGGCATGATGGGAGACTCAAAAGTCAAAGTCCCTATGGCATTCGGCACCAAACTTACCCCTTCGCTGGATAAACCGGCTGTCGACATCACGCTCTATCGTCAAATGATAGGCTCACTGATGTATCTAACTGCTAGCAGGCCTGATATCATGTTTTCTGTATGTTATTGTGCTCGATTTCAGGCTAACCCACGCGAACCTCACATGCTGGCAGTGAAGAACATCCTACGCTATCTCAAGCGAACCGCCTCCTTGGGTCTATGGTATCCATCCAACTCTGGCTTCTTCGTTCAAGCCTATTCTGATGCAGACCTTGGAGGATGTGGACTCGACCGCAAAAGCACAACTGGTGGCTGTCAATTTCTTGATGGGAAGTTGGTCAGCTGGCAATCCAAGAAACAAACATGTGTGTCGCTGTCTACTGCTGAAGCGGAATACATTGCCGCTGCATCCTGCACATCACAAGTGATTTGGATCCAGAGTCAACTTCGAGACTATGGACTCAATATGAAGAAGATCCCTCTATATTGTGACTCTGAAAGTGCAATTAGGATCTGTCATAACCCGGTGCAACACTCTAAAACCAAACACATAGCACTGAGGTATCACTTCATCAAAGATCATGTGCAAGATGGAAATGTCGAAGTTCACTTCGTAAGAACCACTGATCAACTGGCTGACGTCTTTACCAAAGCTCTTCCAGAAGCTTCGTTCAATAAAATATTGCAAGGGCTGGGAATGATGGAATCAGAGTCAGTACCTCACACTACCTCTCAATCTCAAATGTAAGAAGCGAAATCAACCGAACGTTCGGGTTCGGTTCAACCATTTCACTCGCTCATTGCTTCTAAGGTAGTTTTTCTGAGTTGTATATTTCTTGTGCAAAATTTGTTTTTCTTTATGTAAAAAGTTTTTTTTTCATATCTAAACTCCTTGGTTTCTTAAAATTTTCCAAGAACCGAAACCTCCAGAAGGTTCGGGTTCGGTTTTTCAAAATTTTCCTGAACCGAAACCAACCGAAGGTTCGGGTTCGGTTTTTCAACTTTTTCCAACCGAAACCAACCGAACGCTCGGGTTCGGTTTTTCAATCTTTTTCAAAGTTTTTTTTAATTGTTTTTTTTACTCTTCTATAATTTTTTTTTGTCTTATTTTTAAATCCAAAAATATTTTCATTAATTTTTCTTTGTGTGCTCATTTGTTTATGGGAATATATTCCATGCCTTACTTAAGTGTCCCTAGAAGCATGCTGCTGTATGTGTCCAAAGCCTCATAAGATTTTGAATAATAGCCTTCATGACCTGGTATACACAAACCTTGTCTTCCCAAGAAGGCTAACTCATTTATTCTAATCATGAGCTACCTCACTCTTTTCTCACATGAGTTTAGAGTCTCCTGCTTGGTCCTTATGTTCGCAGCAGATGTACTATGTCTTCTCTCACCATCCCCATTACAATTCTCCATAACATTCGTTTCATCACTGTAACCCTTGAGACTCTCAGAAACTACCACTGAGGTTTATGGTTACACAACTTCTGTGTTTATGATCTTGGTCTCGTGACACTACGAACTGAGTGAAACCCCAAATTCAACACCAACGAATTGACGGTGACCAATTAACTTGATCAAGTTTTCACCAATGAATTGACGAATGTACCTTCATGAAATCTCAATTTCTTTTCCTTTTGCGTGGTTCCAATGAAATTGTTACACACCATAACATTTCTTCCCATGGGGTCCACTTTTAAATTTTTATCTGAGATTTCATAGTACTCCAAGCCACTACAGAATCAACTCCAACCTACTTGTTCAACAGACTACACTGGTCTCACAAGTACTTTGTTCACATTCGTTCTTATATCAAGAATTGAATTGATGAATCAAAGCGAAACCACCCTTTATTTGCCTTATTAAAAGAAGCCTTTCAACATTTATTAATAAATGTTTGATCGTAATTCAACGGGATTCCACACTAACACTTTGAGGTCTCTCTTGACCTTGAAGGAAGAGATTCGTGCCCGGGATCATCCGTTTCGTGTCATTATTGACATCACAGATTATCCTAAAACGAGTTGCTTTATTTCTTTTTCTTTTACACTCTTTGCACGAAAATCCTAGATTTTCAAAAAAAACTCCGTTACTAATTATTTTACAGGTTGGATAATTAATGGATGGTTCCTAATGAAGTTGTGGTTACCAATAATCCACGTGGGCGTTTTATTCAAAAGACAGCAGATTAAAAAGGGGAAGAGACAAAAGATGCTGACGCGGCGGAAGTTCAAAGGATAGAAATTCAAACGACGGTAAAAAGGCGGGCGCGTGAATTTGAAGAGGCCGCGCTTTTTCTGACACTATTGGACGCGTGTACAGTATTGAAGCGTCATCCATCTGGCATTAATGGCGCGTGTGGAAATGGAAACGGTTCCTCTCTCTGAACCGGCGCTTATTGGGCGGCGTGATCCTAGGAATCTGACACTCTCTCTCCTACGTGATCATCGCACGTCCCAACTGTCACCAATCAGTCACCCAGAAACCCTTCCGTATTTCCATAAGAGATTTGAAACGATTTTTCTCTCTCCTATCACCTACTATAAAAACCCATCAACACCACCTTTTACCTCTTTACTGCCCCCATAATTCCTAAAGCAAAATTACTCCCAAAACTCTCTCCCGGTCATCTTCTTCTCCACACCTGCAACAATGGCTGAATCTTCATCTGTTCATGCCACCTCTCAAATTCTTCCCATCAGACCTCAACAATGCCTTGTCATTGATCTGAACCCACTAGCCTATGATCCCTACATGTCGCCGATTATTGAATGCCTCAAGTACTCCCAACTTGCTCCGGCATTGTCCAGAATTGAAACGGTGCCAATGGTGGCTCTATCTCAGGTCTATGCGACGGCCTACTACGACAAGGGTGTCGAAAGGATATTTTTCAAAGTGGCGGAACACAAAACGTCGATTTCTCGTCCCCGCTTCTGCAACATGCTTGGGTTTGCTGCAGACTCATCGCGTATTAACCCAGAGACGATTCCCGTTGGAATGTTATACAGCATGTTCTACAACATGGGCTACACGGAAGTTCTTACCTCCGTCGCCAGGTTCAAGAAGTCATGCCTACCGCCCCTGTGGAATGGGTTATTTACAGTTCTCTTCAAGGGACTGTCTGAGAGGAGCTCAGGATCGGACGGGGCCAGTCGTCTTTTCCTGTCAATCATGTATGGGGTCTACAACGGGATCAACCTCGATTACGGGTCTGTCCTTTGGCAACAACTGATTCAGAGCCTTTCTTCCACTTCTCGACACTCTGAAGTGTCGCTGGCCCGGTTCTGGATCTTGATCACAAGATAGGCCATGGACAGGTTTGACGTCCCAACTGCTGACGGTGCACCGATGTCTTCTGTTGGTACATTCCATACCAAGAAGATCATCGTATCCGATGCATCGAATTTCTCCTTCATTGGCTCTATCCCGGAGTCGATGTATGGCAGTGTGCCATCAGACAGCAGTATGATCAAGGCGATCAAGGAGGTAGGGCCATCTGGTCCGAGGGAACTGACACCGGACATGCTGCGATCAATTCATGATGCCGACAAACCGGTGGCAAGGGGTAAGAAGGCAGACAAGGGGAAGAAACCATCAAAAGCCCCAAAACCCACTCCCAAGAAACGCAAACAACCAAAGGCTGCTTCCTCCCCAAAACCGAAAAGGAGGAAGACCCAACCGAAACGGACGCTTGTCCTTTCCTCAACCTCCAGTGAATCCGAAGGTAGGAGTTCGGACTCTGAGGGGTCACAAGGAGACGAATCTCCACAAAGAGGCAACACACCCCCTCGGTCCCCAACCCCGGAGATGGAACTTCACCAATCCCCAGTTCCTTCCCCTCCACCCACAATTCCTATTTCCATTCCCACCATAAACCCTACTATACCACCCACCTCATTCCCTATACCACCACCCATATTCACCACATCAACTGAAACCCCACCGGTAACCGAACCTCCACAAACCGAAACCCATACACAACCACCACCCGAAACTAACCCCCCACCTACTCAACCTGAACCAACCAAACCCATAACACCCCCAGCTTCACCACCACCTCAATCTCCAGAAGACGCCTCCGATGGCGATGATCAATACCTAGGTGGTGATCACCTGAACTTTGATTCGGTCTACTATAGTCCGTTTCAAGTTCAAAGTGATGAGGAGGATGATGCTCCTGTGACCAAGAAGCATCTCCGCGAGCTGAACGAGAAGGTTGATCAACTTCTCGCCTCCTCTTCCAATCAGCAGTCATCCTTATCTGAAGCTGCCCTTCAGAGGATAGTTGATGCCTTCTCTAGGGCTCATCATGACTCAGTGGCCTCTGCTACTGCTGCAATAGACGCCTCCACCCGCGCTTGTGAGGCTGCGACCGAAAAAGTCGATAAACTATTCCATGACGCTACAATCCTGCTGCAGTCTATGCAGGAAAGCGCCGATGCCACCAAAACAACTCTGGAACCACTTGTCAATCAATTGGCCCAGTTTGTAAAGACGGAGTTATCCTCGTTCGCTACCCTCAGACAAAACCTTAGCGACGACAACTCGGCACTCCGTGCCTCCATCGATGCCCGCTTGGCAAAACTACAAGAGGATCTTGCGGCTGAAAATAAACTGATGGACGTCCTGGCGAGTAAGACTACTGCCCTCAAGGTCAAGAGCACCCAACTTTCCAACTCCGAACAACAATTGGAGGCTCTTCGATCCGAAAGGGAAATCATCAAGACGTGTGTTTCGGATGTCCACGCCGCTCTATCTAACATCCTCGAAGCACACGACCCCATCCTCAATCACTCGGTGAGGCGTACCCTCGCTGAGAAACTCTCTCCGGCCATGGATCTCTTGAGTAAAATTGAAGGCCTACCCAGTTTCGTGTCCATTCCGAAACAAGGGGGAGATGAGAAGAAAGGATCGAAACCACCTCCTTCCTCAAAAGCAACTCACACAACCGAACCACCCCCAACTGGTCATGCCTCGGGTTCGGGTGTGAAGGACAAGGGTAAAAACATTGCAGAGGGAGGAGATGAAGATGAAGATGAAGATGAAGACAAGGAGACTATTGCGGACATGTTAAAAAGAAAGAACAGTCGCAATACTGATGACGATGTCAGTCGTGTGGCACGTGAAGCTGAAGAAGCCGAACGTAAACAAAAAGAAGCCAACGATCTCCTTGAGAGCCGAAAGCTGCTCTTCCCTGCCTGGACCAGGGATCGTCTGATAAAAGAGGCCATAGAGACTCCAAGCATACTATGGCTCGAGCCGGTGATATCGTTCGACTGCATCAACTCGGTCGATTCGCAATTTGATATGCCGCTGACTCGAAAGGCGTTCATCTTCCACGCCTTCTCCAACATTTTCGAAGTCCCGCATCCGAACGATGAGCTTGACAGGGAGCTCATTGACTTTTATCTGGAGGCCGCTCGCCCTCAATACCTTACATGGAGCGCCCAGAAGATTGTCAGTGTTCGGGTGATGAAGCCATTTGCCGTGGGGAGATTCACAAACATCAAGTTCAAGCTTATCCGAGGATCTGCAAGAACTGTTCACATGATCTCTCTGGCGGATCTGCCCAATCTGAACCCTCATGATTGGATAGTCTTGTACAACATCTTGCTGACAAACGAAGCCGAATATGGTCCTATCTTAGACCATGTCAAAAGGATGCTGGCATGCTATATCATGGAGGTGGCCCTAATGGATCAGGAGGTTGCCACAGTGTTTAAGAAGAAACCGAAAGTCAAGCCTGTGGGATCGGCCAGTGATCTAAACACGATGAAAATGGGCAAGATAGATTCGAGGCGAAACTCTGTGATGTTCACCAGAGCCGAAGGACAGAAATGTCTGTTCGCGTTAGCTGACAAGCACCTCTACACCACTACCTGCTTGGAACACGTCCTATCAATCGTCAAGCGGTGTAAGGACAATTCGGCTGATGACATCAAATACTTTGAAGATATGATCAATTGGTACATTCGGTTTAGACAGACCATCCTTTCCATAACCAAGTGTCTGTTTAGTACCGTGAAGAAGAAGGTACCAGCTTCAGCCGCCGGCCCAAGTAAGAAGTGAAGGTCTCGCTCCAAATTGACGCAAAGGGGGAGATTGTTGGGTTGAAGTTCTGTTTTGTATTGCGTCTTTTGGGCTCGTAGATTAGCCTTGTATTCTCCGGTTTGGGCCTGTCCAACCGAGAGCCTTTTATGTATTGTATATAAGTTATCGCTTGCATGCATATTAGGTTAAGATTCAAGATTTCAGTTTTAGCATTCCAGAGTTTACGATATTGCTTTCTTGTAATCTTCTAATCCTTTACAGTTGATGTTCTTAATCGAGCTCTTCTAAGGATTTTATTTAATCATTCGACACATTTGATTCAAGCTGTTTGTTCTTATTGTTTCGTTCTGCCTTGTTATTAATATTGCGTTCTTGAAGTTTCATATTCATATACTTGTTCAAGATCTAATCGATCTTTATAGATTAAAAGTTGATTTAATCTCATCACGGACCAAACATGGGGCCCCGCTCGATCAACAAATTGGTTGATAGCCTCATTAGCATAAGTTATGTCAACTTGCTTTAATAGATAAATTCCTTACAAATTCATGAAAATATAAGAAAAAAAGTTTAATTAAGAGAATATCAATAAGATCTCTCTCTCTTTCTCTCTCTCTATCTATCTATCTATCTCTCTTGTTCGCTCGTGGATGTAGCTCGATTTTTAAGATCGAGTGAACCAAGTATAATACTATGTTCTTGTTTTATTACATTATTACTCTATGTGTTTTTGCAAAATTATCTATTTCTTTTCGAAATGCCTAAAACTAACAACCATCCTCTTAGATAACTTGTGTCTGAGAATGACCATATAAGAAAGGAGGAATCATACGGAAAATGAAGCCTCATATTACCCTTTAGATATCAAAGATTCCAACGGGAGACTGTTATGGAAACATCGAGATATGCAACTTAAATTAGTGATCATAGTGACTGAACATATTGTTAGATGTATTCTATATGCATCTTTTAGCAGTTTTTGTTAGTGTTTTCTTATAAAAAGCTATCTATCTCCCCTGTTTTACTATGCATTGCGTATTTCTCATTATTTCCATAGAATGTCCGTACTACTCACTTATGTTATGTTTTTCAAGGAAAATTAGCATGGATTGAGAATATGACACCTTGAGGATGCGTTTAATGGAGCATTGGAGCCTAATTGGAGCTAGAAACTTATGAATGATGTTGATTAATGCTTGGAAGCTACTTTAATCAAGGAAAAACGAAAGTTATGCTCGAAATACGAAAATATTGATCGTGCAAAGCACGATCGTGTGAAAGCCTCACAGATGTGTTTCCTCGTTTTGAAGTCTCAAAAAGAAAACAAGAAAATTTTGATCATGCTTCCTCCAGAAACTCGATCATTTTGATGCTACGTAGTCCTGAAATCTTCGAAAAACATTTGGGTGCCTTCCATGAGCCTAGCACGATCGATTTCCAAAAATTCAATCGTGTTTTCCTTAGAAACAAGATAGTGTTTTTGTCAAGAGTGTCAGGAATGGAAGCACACTTCATTAAACCGGCTTTGGACGCGATTTGAAGAAAACATGATTGTGCCCATAAAAAACACAATCATGGATTGGGATGACAACTCTCTGGATGTATAAATAGAACCTTATAACACTTATGTCCCCCTAACTTTGACCAGAGGGTGCAGAGAAGCAATTTTCTGAAGATTCCAAGTGCAACACAAAGATCTGTAGAACATGATTCGATCTTATCATCAATTTAGTAAGATTAATCATTTAGGACTTAATTTTATCTTTTGTAATTTGTTTTTATCCATGTCAGGCTAAAAACCCTAGATTTTAGTTTTGCAAAAGATTTAATTTTTCATGCAAGTAATCATTAGGCATGATTTTTTTGTTGTGGTTATCGTTTAGTTTGATCAGTTTTATGCTTAACTGAATGATAGGTGCATTTTATGCACCTATTTTTCATGTTTATTTCGATCATTTCATAGCATTCAAATTCATAATTCTTACATTTAGTTAATTACTTGGGCAATTGCATATTTCATTAAGAATGTCTGGTACTTCACCATTTTTGATTTATTTTGCAGGCATCATGGAGCTTGGATCTTGGAAGAATGGAACTTGGAGCATGGAGCATGAAGAGAAGATAAACCGATCATTCCATGGAGGAAAGCATGAAGACATAAATTAAGTCATTGTTGCATTGTCATCATAGCAAAGGACTACGTTTGAAACGCGATTTTTGTCACACCAATATGGATCGTGTTTGTCCTTTATCATCTCATATTTGAGCAACATGACTCGTGGTGAAGCTAGACTGAAGATGGAGCCAACAATGAAGACTTATTTGATTTTTTGCAAAAAGCATGGACCATGCCAAAAACACATGGTCAAGACAAATGGCCATGCCAAAAACGTATGGGCAAAAGGCATGGCCATGCTAAAAACGCATTGCCTTATGGCAAGCACGTGAACTTTATTAAAACAAGGGGACTTCGCCATTTCATGGGGGAACGATTTATGGAGCAACTCTGGGCGATTCTAGGAGACTTCTTGGAGCTTTTGAGAAGACATAATCATTGCAAACACTTTTGATTTCATTTTTGTAAGCATTAAACATTCCAATTCCATCTTTATTCTTGTTTGATTTGTTCTTATCCATGTGTGGCTATGAAACCCTAGTTTCTAGTTCTTGTTCAAAACATGTTGATTGTTTGACTCGAATCATATGATTTGATGTTTGATTTGTGATTCTATTCTAGTGATTATGTTCTTGTTTAAACTAGAATCCTTAAATTTGATTTGTGTTTGATTGGCCACTATCTTTTATAAATTCGCACTTTTCAATCGAAAGTATAAAAATACATGAGTTATACAAGTGTTTGTGGACTCATATAGAAATATATTTTGTTCAAATCCAAATCTACAAAAGTTGACAAATACATATAAGTATGTCAGACTTATATCAAATTTTACTGTTCTCATGACAAAAATGCATTTTTATATTGGATTTCGAATACCAAGTTATATAAAAACAAGACGTGTCACTCTTTCTGAAAACATAAAACAACCAGCTTTGCTCTTGAAATTTCGTGAAAGAAATTTTAAATTTATATGTAAAACTAATAGATCTTGAGTTTATAAAACTTGTAAGGTCTTGTCATAGTACTTATTAAGTGTTATCTTACTTAATTCGGGAACCGACACTTAATCAGTGGGGTAAACTCTGTAAAACATCATTTTCGTTTTATAGTATAAATGACCATTCACGTAAATAGACGTATTTGATAGAAGATTCACGAAAGTTGTAGTAATCTCAAAACTATAACGCCCGCAGATTCGGGCTAGTCCATTTAGAGACAACGAGCGTCAAAAAGGACTTTTTGATGGAAGATTATTTAGAAGGAATAATCTTAACCAAGTTATAGTATATGTCATAAGGGTTCCATACATATAAAGAACGCCGAAATCCGAGTTATAATGAAGAAGGTATGACCCGTCGAAGTTTTACGGCAAAACCGGTACAGCACCGCGTAATGTAAAAAGTGAATTTTTGATAAATTACTTTTTAGACTTAGCGATCGAAATGAAAGTCATAGTATAAATTAAACCGAGAACGTGCATAAAAAGAAACGTCCAAATCTGACTTCGTATGAGAAAGTTATGATCCATTAATTTTTAGCATAACAGTGCACAACCCAGAATTCGGATTTTAAATCCATTAATTTTTAGCCAACACAACCTAAATGAGAATTGAAGATAAGAGCCTTTTTTAATTATATATTTTTATTTAAAAATAAAAAATTATAATAACGATAAGAGCCTTTTTTTTGCTCATCCTAGGCTTTTAAAGATATTTAATTTCTTAAAACCGGCTTTACGCTTGACCCTGAAATTTATATATATGTCCAAACATGTTTTGCACCCTTAAATTTGAAATTTCAGGGTAAAAACAATTTCTATTTTAAGTTTAAGTTGTTATGTTTTTTACTAGTTTGTAGTTAGAGAACAAAAGAAATGTCCATACATGTGAATGTATCACATTTATCTTCCTATCATTCACGACTGTGAACATAGTTCTCTGAAAGTAAATTATTTTATTATGGAAAAAACAAATAATGCCATGTTTATTGCAAAATGGTAATATAACTCGGTTTTGAAACTGTGTCGCAGAATCCTATATGAATGTCAAAGAGCTGTAAATTTAGTTCAGACGAGGGTTTTATTGAACATGTAAAGTATTAACTTAAAAATGTTGGGAGGGGATTGCCTAAACCAACAAGGTACATAACTTTATTTAATTATTTATCCTTCCTTTTGTGCCAGACTCTTAAATTTTTATTATAAATTTTTATTTAAAAATAAAAACGTATAATAACGATAAGAACCATTTTTTTTGCTCGTCCTAGGCTTTTAAAGATGTTTAATTCCTTAGAACCGGCTCTACGTTTGACCTTGAAATTTATATATATGTCCACACATGTTTTGCACTCTTAAATTTGAAATTTCAAGGTAAAAACAATTTTTATTTTAAGTTTAAGTTGTTATGTTTTTTACTAGTTTGTAGTTAGAGGACAAAAGAAATGCCCATACACGTGAATGTGTCACATTTATCTTCTTAGTAAATTATTTTATTATGGAAAAAGCAAATACTCTCGTCATAATGATAAGAGCCAATTTTTTTATTATAAGGCCTAACGAGAGGGGGGTTATTATATATTTTTATTTAAAAATAAAAACTTATAATAACGATAAGAGCTTTTTTTTGCTCATCCTAGGCTTTTAAAGATATTTAATTCTTTAGAACCAGCCTTATGCTTGACCCTGAAATTTATATATATGTCCACACTTGTTTTGCACCCTTAAATTTGAAATTTCAGGGTAAAAACAATTTCTATTTTAAGTTTAAGTTGTTATGTTTTTTACTAGTTTGTAGTTAGAGGACAAAAGAAATGTCGATACATGTGAATGTATCACATTTATCTTCCTATCATTCACGATTGTGAGCATAGTTCTCTGAAAGTAAATTATTTTATTGCGGAAAAAACAAATAATGTCATGTTTATTGCAAAATGGTAATATGTCGCAGAATTCTGTGTGAATGTTAAAGAGTTGGGTTATGCAACCGGGTCCGTTTAGGAACATAAAGCCCGGTTTGATGTTAAGCAGTTTGGTCTCTTAAGGTTTGTGAAATTTAACTAGCAGGTACAATTATTAAAATGATTAAATATGTAACTAATCCCTGGTTCTGATTAAGCAACTGGATCCATTTTTAAAAAATAATAATAAATTATCATTGATCAAGGTTTTCTGTTTACAAAATTACAATCCGGATAACAATGTACTTACAATTGTTACTCATAGTGGCAACATATATACTTATAACTGTTACCCATAGTAGTTATCACCAATATGTAGCCTAAAACTTATAAAATATGCTTTATTATTATACCTAATAACAATATACTTACATCTATTTTACAATAACAGTTTACCTACACTTTTTTACACATAATAACAACCGACCTACATATCTTTCCACATAATAGCTATGTACTTATATTTTTTATACACAATAACAACGTACATACAACTCCTTATCAATAGTAGAAATGCTCGTATATTTGTTTACCAATAATACCAATGTACTCGTAGTGGTATTTGTACATTTAGTCATCCAAAACCACACACAAACTTGATAAGAGAATTGTATACTTGCTATTCTTTAATGGGAAAGCTTAAATAAACCCCATGTATGTATGGGTGTGTATGGTTGGTTGACCCCCACATATGTCCCATCATGAGTTTATTTAGCAACATCATTCTTTAAGATATCCTATGTTGATACATATACCATTATAGAAATATACTTTGAATTTTTTTTTATCAGTTCGTTATACTAATTAAACAAAAAATCTGTTGATAAACCCTAGCATATTTGACTATTTTGACATGTAAATTTATATGGTTATAGTTCTCATATAATAAATTTTATGGTATAAAAAGATACGTTAATGGACACGAATGTTATAAAATCCTAAAGTAGATTGCTATTTTGGATAAAAGCGGGACAAAAATGAGAAATGCTAATAGTGTTAAATGTGCTTATATGTCAAAGTAGTTTAGTAACTGTGTGGGTACATGTCAATATATATGTTAGATTGATAGTGATGTAAAAAGACGTGAAGGGGAACAAAGAGGGAATGAATTCCAAAGTAGAATTTTATTGTGTTGCAAAATGGGACAAAAGTAGATTCACCAAGGTATTGGTATTTATCATGTTTTATAGGTTGTAAAATATGAGAATTTTGTTTATACATTCTACAACATGTATTTAGATAGGAATGGTACAAAGAACACAAATATTTGACAAAAAAAAAAATTCAAATTACGTCGCTATTAAGTGAAATTGCAAGACAAAATGTGAAATGAGTGTAAGACACTCCGTAACAAGATATAGAACTTGAGTACTAGTTTGAAACATCATACTAAGGTTGTGGGTAGTAGAAAAAAGCTTAGACTACTCAAAGATTGATAAGCCCCAAACTTTATTGATTCATAGCTTAAGGGCAAAATGGGTGACATTTTTCTGGTTGTGCTGGATAGAAAATGGTCCCAAGGGTATTTCAGTCTTTTATCTGTTTATTTTCCTGTTAGTGGGAACAACATCTGATTATGTTGGCTGATTATTCCCTTTTGTGTTGTCTCTAGTAGTAGTATATGTAGTCCTTTTTATTTTAGGGAGTCAGTAGCTAAGAATTAATATGTAAAATGAACTTTGTTCTTCTTGGAGAGTCCATTCCTCTCGAATGAATGGGAAAACCCTAATCTATCTTATCAGTTCGTAGTTTGATTATCAATGGAATTTGTATCTTGTTCAAGAATGTAGTTTGATTAGACTACTCAAGGATAAGAGCCATGAATAGCATGTTATTATATATAAGTTTAAATGTAAATTAGTGATTGGTTTACAAGGTACCCCTTGGAAACTAGTATGAAAACCAGGTATTGGTATACCAACGCTCATTCCAATCTCAAATCACATCAATCCTTCCCAACTTGGAGTTTCAAAAAAAAAAGGTATTTGTATAGTATGATGACTTGTAATGTCATTTACCCTTTCTAAGCCTAGGTATAAATAGTTTTATCTTTCCTCCATTTTAGGTTTAATGCATCTCTTATCGTTTACTCTTTAATATATATATAATCAAAGCTTCTGTTACTACATCACAATTAATTAATCAAATCAGTCCTAACATCTCTCTATTTTTGTGGGTGAATACAGATTTACTTTGTTGGAGGTGTTTTGGTGTCTGAAGCATCAGGACTCTGAGTAAAAATCGGGTTTAGTGTTTTTTATATATATATTTACACACTACGCAGCAAGGACAAGAACCTTGATTGTCCCTTGACTATTTGCTGTCAACATAGTTGGACTATCAGTTTTCCAACACACAGCACTAATGAAATATGATCCAGGGTCATCTCCCCCACCTTCATTTGTCTCAGAACTAAACCTATGCCATGCTGCAGGCCTCGAAATATCCTACAATTTATAATAAAAAAATATATATAATAAATTAAATCTCATGATGGAAAAGTACAAGTAAATCAAGCTTACCTTGTGGTACACAAAAACTTCATTAGTCTCACTGCCACAAGCTATGTAATCATTACTCACAGTTAGGCCAACAAAATTCTTCTCGTTCGTGTGTCCTCTAAACGTTCTTAACTGTGGAAACAAGTTAATAATTAAAATAATAAAAAAAGTATAAAAGTGAGATTGTTGTGTTTATATATATAACTACAAGTACAAGTACATACTGGGATGTTTTGTTTGACGTCCCATAAACGTAAAGTGTTGTCTGTAGAGGCAGAAGCGAGCTCGGTGTTGGAGACGAATTTTACGTATGAAACGGCTTTTCGGTGGCCACTGAATACGTGTAACGGTTGACTTATGTTTCTCAAGTCGTAATAGTGGATGTGGTGATCTGCTGAACCTACCTACAAGCCAAGGTATATCATGTTATCATATATATAATGAAAGTTTGATGATGGTGGTGAATAAAAGAGAGGAATGAATGTAAAGTGTAAACATACTGCGATATGAAAACTAGATCCGGGATTGTACTTGACTGAACAGATATTTGCTTTCATGTCAATGTTAAGGGCAGATGCTTCTTGTTTTGTACACCAAATCTTTACCTGTTGAAGAAAGGCCAATATAAGAATCAAACAGACTGCACTACACAGAACCAAAACTCAAAACTTGGTGTTTAAAATTGCAGTACCTTGCAGTCATCACTTCCGGAAACTAGCATTGTAGGTTCGGTGCGTGAGAAATCAACGCTCCATGCTCGTTTCTCATGCTCCTCATACTCCATAATACTCTGAGTCAAAGTTAAAGTCAACAGCCGAGTTTAGTTTATATTGTTATTTGTTAGTTAGAAAACAAACAAATAAATTACCTGGCGAGTATTTACATCCCATACAGTCACAATGCCCTCATAATCACTACTTGCTATATGGCTTTTAGTGTACTTATTCCAGCTCAAACAACTAAGTTTGGAACGCGTTGACATTTCCACTATAGGACACTGCATTTCTTCTTGTTCATTCACCACCTGTAAAAACACTTCTGTAAGTGAAATTATTTATAAACTTTTCTCATTTAACAAAACTTGTTGGTTCAAAATATCAACAAGGAAAAGTGAAGATCTTTACGACTTACAGAAGCAAAATCGAAAACCTTGATACGTCGTGAGACTCCAGCAGTAGCAAAAAATTCATCGTCTCGATCGAACTCTATACTGCAAGTGTCAAGTAAAAAAAATAATTAAAAAAATATGGGAATCAGTAAAATTAACATAAAATCTATGCTGAAGAGAAACCTTGATACGATATTGGCTGAATGGAAAAGATCCCCATGCCTAAGTTCAGCAACAACCCGTAACCGACTATGGAAAAAACAAACAAAACAAAATTCAGTGTATAGATTTTATGAATGGTATACGGAATCAAATAATAATAATTAATATTGTATCTGACCTGTATCGTGTAAAAGAAGAAAGCACAGATTGAAAATCCTTAAGTCCTGGATGATGATGATGATAACCTTCTCTTTGTACATGATTAGAATCCTTTTCTTCCTGCTTCTGACCATGTTTTGCCCAATATCTCCGTTTGTGCAAGTAACACTCTTGCAAGTCGTTGAACTGATGCAAGTAAAGCTTTTAACTACTTTAATGGTGATTTGAGATTATATCAGAACAATGTTTTCAATCCATTAAAGCTTTTGAAGTAAAGATTATAAAGTGAGGACTTCATATAAGTCTTTATCAAATGACTTGTGAGGTCCAAACCTTTTTCGATAACCTAGATATACTGTACATTAATTGAAGATTTGGATATCCAATTGTTGATGACGTAGCAATTTGTCTTGCGTGTCCTGGAGGGGGTCGTTGTTGGTTTGACTAATGAACAAGTGTATCATAGGTAGGCGCGACTAGAATTCCACAAGAGGAATACAAATCTTTCGTAAAGAATGGTGTTTTGTAAAGAAAAAACAGTTCGTTTACAATTTACGACATCAACCCTTTTATATAAAAAAAAATTTTATAAAAAAAAAAAAAAAAAAAAAAAAGGTAAGTCCAAATTCAATAAGTAAAAAGAGCACTAACCTGTGCATGAACACGCCTCTTTCTTGCTACAGCTACTCCTGGTTGAGTAGTATTCTGTGAATCTGCCCCACTGCCAGCATCCTTTCTTTGAAGTGGTTGAGAGGTTATAGGAGGAGCTTCCACATCAGCAGCAGCTGCCCTACTTTGTGAAGCACCTCCACCCAACCAAAATTGGCCTCCTTTAACACTCTTTCCAATAGACATATTGCTGCTGTTACGTTTGTCCATCAATGAAGGCCATGATGATCTTACATTAGGATCATCAGAAAGCATCCTTAGTTTTACTGAGTATCTTTCTCGTGCTCTATACAGCTCTACTCTTTGTCTCTCCACAGCATTTATGTCTTCTTTAATGTACTGAAGATCATTTTGTATCTACAATTTTAAAAATATTATAATATTAGGATCACTCATCACTTAGAAAGTTAGAATCACATGAATAAGCTAAAAGTGGTAAAAGAGTGAAGGACCTCGTTTAGCTCTTCAAGCTTTTGCTTTCGTAAGCAATGCAAAAATTCGCGCATAATTTGCAGATTTGTCTCGGCTTCTTCTTGCTCCATTTTTCTTTTCTTTTCAGCAAGAAGAACCAAGAGGATGTCCACCTCCTTGACTGAAACATTGCATCCCTGTCTAATAAAAAATATGAGTCATGTTTCTAGTTCTACACACAAAATGTCAAATTTATTTGATATTTTACACCACCAAATATGGACTTCATGAATAATTTTCTTCCTATATATGTATTATGTTGGTAGGTAGAAATGTAATCACTTCATTGATATAATCCATCCATCTCTAATTCAAAATGGAACAGATTTTACTAAGGATTACTTAATATTGAGTTGTGCATCGTGCATTTTTAACTAGGTTTAAGGTTAGGGAGTACGTGTTTTTTTCCTGTTTGGCCCAAAAACAAACTATATAAGACTATTTTTATTAACATATTGTTTGAATGCAAATATTTAACTAAATGCTATATATGCTGATGAAATTAGTACTTTACTTTCAAAGCAGCTTAAGACTACATTGAGTTGACTATTCTAATATTGGAACTTGCACAATCAAACTAAAAATGAAATGATTTGTATTTCTAATATTGGAACTTACATCAACATTCAACATAAAAAAAACATCTCAATTGGACAATAATTTCAATTAAGGTAATCAAAATAGCTGGTCGATAACTGACCTGTTGAAGTGCTTGACGAAGCTGTTCAGTAGGAGAAGCATGTTTGGCTATATGGCTTGCTGAAGCTTTGATTAATAGCTGCAGAAAATGCCAAAAATCCAGAGCATAAACAGTAATTATACTTTGATACTTACACAATCATGCTCATAAGTAAGATTTTCATATATGGAAAGTAGAATTTTCAACAAGGTCTTTATCAATGAATATTGATATTACTGTAGCTAGGCAAAGCCAATTGGAAGCTTTTACTCCCTAATTTAAGCGATTTGAGAAAACATTTCCATTTCCTAGAAATTGCATCCTCCATCTAGCAGTAAGAATACATATTAAGTGACAGTGATTCCTTACTGAGTTCAGAATTGACCTTAATTGATTTAATTATGGCGAGCCTTTAAAGACTACATGCTTAAAAGAAGCATTTGCAATCATAAAAGAGTTGGAACTTTAAAGACTAAAATCATTAAGTCATTTTATGCCATCTGGGAAACACTGGCTTTGGATTTCAAGTACCAAAGTAATAGTTAAATACACATGTTTTCTCCATAAAATAAAATGCATGAATCAACAAGTTAACAAGTATCATACTATCATTGGAACTTTATACACTAAAACACCGACGTCAATTTTGCCACTTGGAAAAAATTGTCTTCGGATTTCAAATTGAAGTGTGGATAGTGAGAATAACAATTCCATGTACTACAAATTACTTCGTTATTGCAACTTAAATGCATGAGAGTAGAAGTATCATTTATATAATCACCGTTCAATAGCACGCAAAACTGGGAATCTGAAGGACCACGGATTTCATATATCTTTGACTAAAGCTTCTAATTGGTTCCACAAAATCTACGAATTGTCAAGATCACAATCACGCCCTATGCAGATGCAAGTGCAAGTGATGGATACTGGACAACTGAACAATTCTAGCTCAGAATTTTTAAAAAGATAAACAAAATTACCTTATTAAGCAAAAAATTAGGAAAAATCTGATTAGTGGTGAGATAACTTGCGCAAGAAGGACAGTCGCTCTTGTTCTGAAGATGTGTCACAATGCACAAGTAACAGAAACTATGACCACATGATGTCAAAAAGGCATCCTTGATTATCTGCATGCATATCGGACACAGCAAATCTTTATCCGTTTCCTCCGCCTCTCGATCATCCTCCCTAACCTCCGCCTCCACCACCGCGCGATCAGACGCCGGAACTTGCGGCGGATGTAGCTGATATACCGGTGGTGGCGGAATCGGAGCAGGAGCTGGTAGTTCCGATGACGGTGCAGGCAGTCCGGACTTCACCGACGGCACAATCGCTCCTCCGATTGAACCGCCTCCACCTCCCATAACAATGTCAGTAGTTTCTCTCACTAAAAAAATGCAGTTTCTCTCTCTAAAACAATCTGATTTGTAAAGAATGATCCACGGGGTTTTGCTTTTACGCAGAGAGAGAGAATCCGTGTATGTGTTGCATTGTATGGGTGGAAACTGTCCACGTTAGTCGCGCGTTGTAACTTTCGTTTTCCTTCCTTTTCTTCCTGTATTTACTAAAACAACCCTTTTGGATTCGGACAAAGTGATACTTGGTCCTTCTTCTTCCGACTTGTGTCCAATTATATACTCTAAAACTTTTAATAAAAAAACAAATATACAAACTTATTAGAGTGAGCCATTCATTTTTTAATTGAAGAGTAGCATCATAAATTAAGAACCCAAGGATTCTTCTTTTATTAAATAAATATAACCGGTTTATTTTATTACCTTATGTAAAAATTTAGAGTATTATATACACATCATTTTTTCTCCGTACACAAGAAATTATGCTTTATAAGATTATATTGTACAACATTTTAAAGCATCAATTATTGCGTATGAAAAAATATTGTTATGTACGGATCAGCTCTTATTAAAAAACCACGATATCAATTCGTATATCAACACCCAATATACTAAGAAAAAAAAATATGTTTTTGACAATCCTAAAAGAATTAGACAGATTAGTCTGACCCATAATATAGTTTGCTTAGTTTTTGTTAAGTATTTTCATAAATAATTAATGTTAAAAGTACAAATACAAACTAAATCTTTACAATTATATTATAATTTTAATTATTTATAAATAGGTCAAAAGATGGAAAATGAACTTCTCTAACAAGGGTTTCCGGGTCAGCTTTCGCACACCGACTAATCTCCGCTTCAAACATAAGGCTATGTCTCATGTCCTAGAGTCACCATAGGGCAAACCTCCATGACCACCAGGCTGAGTAGTGTCAGGATTTAAACATGAGTCAATATGTTATCCACCATATTTTTCACAGGTCTTATCAAATCACCACAATCTAAGTTCAAAATATAATTTTTTTAAACATTAACGAAAGAGAAAAGGAGTTAGTTGAAAATCAACCAATCTACCAATTAAAAATCTATATTACTTTTTCAATGATATAATATTAATTATTTATTCATTTCAAATAAAAAATAACAACAAATTGATGGATCAACTCAATTTATTTCAATCCATGAAGAAAGATATTTTATTTTGATCCCTTATTCAGTATTGTAACACCACCAATTATGCTTAATAGTTGTACAATGAAAACTATTTTTGAATTTATTAATGTCTACTTGATCAAAATATACATTGGATAAAATGCTATTTCTGGTTTTTGATGTGGGGGAATGAAAATGAAAGATATTGGTTGGTGAAGTTGATGTTTTACAATGTAAGTCATGGGTAATGGGACCAAGACCCCACAGGCTATTAATTTTGTACTTAAAATGCTACTTGCCGTTGATTTTGGTTAATTTTAAATTCATCCCCTCTACCTAATAAATATACCTTTATTTCTTGATTTTATAATTATTATTATTATTATTATTATTATATATTAAAGTTCTCAAGAAAAAGAATAGTGAACTTGCTACTTTTTATTCATTTTGACACTTTTGGTCCTTGCAATCAATATTTTTACATTTTTTAGAAACATTTTAATATTTAAAGTTTGGCCACAAAACTTTAACGGTTTGATAACTTTGACCCCTTTTCTAAAAAGTTGTTAATTCCTACCCCTTTAATTCTTTATCCATTTTGACACTTCTGGTCCTTACAGTCAAAACTTTTACATTTTTTCATAAAAACATGAAAAAAAAAATGTCTGAGGCAAAGCCCGTGCTTTTCATCTTTGCACTTTCTACGTCTGTCATATTTATCGATTCGGAAACAACAATGAAAGTTTTTGGCCCCCGCATAGCTGGGGTAACCTTTCTAGTTATTATTAATCTTCTATTTTTGTATATTTAATTTATACTTTAATTAATAGAAGAATCACTTTTAAGTTTGATGTTACTTGTAGTGACTTTTAATTTTAATTATATATATATATATATATATATATATATATATATATATATATATATATATATATATATATATATATCAAGGTTGCAGAAAACGTTAGACGTTAGCTAGTCGGTGGACTGGGGTCTAAAGATTAATCGGCTAGGCGAGGATTAATCGGAGGATTAATCGGGGACCATTAATTATTAAGAAAATTATTCAAAATTTTATAAATCTAACTTTAATCGTAAGAATATAAATAAAAAAGCATAAAAGTTTAATAATAAGTTTAACAAGCACAACAATTTATTATCCAATTAATAAGAAAAGTTATTCAAATTTTAATATATGTTAAGAAAAATAAATTTGGGTATTTGTATATTTGAAAACATAGAAATTTTGAAAATTTTGGATAAAAACTTTAAATTTTAATTTTTTAATATATTAGTTGAACATTGAAATACTATGAACTTTTGAAATTTTGAGAATTCTGGTTTAATATTTAAAATTTTGAAAATTTAAAAATTTTGGCCGATTAGGTCGCCTAGGACCGATTAGAACCGTCTAGCTCCGACTTTGACCCCCTTTGACCAAAACCGATTAAGCCGACCGATTAGCCTTAATCATATTCGGTTGTAGACCGCCTAGCGATTAATCCCCGATTAATCGGCCGCCTAGACCGATTTTTACAACACTGATATATATATATATATATATATATATATATATATATATATATATATATATATATATATATATATATATATATATATATATATATTCTATGGAAAACAAAAAACCCTAAAAAAACCTTAAAAATTAAAAAAAATACATAAAAAAATACTTAGAGATCACAAAACTTTTTTTTTTGAATTTTTTTGTTTAAAAAATCGCAGCTTTTAGTATAAAATCGCTGAAAAAAAAACAATTTAAAAAAAATAATTTTTTATTTTTTTCAGCGATTTTATTAAAAAGGCTGTGATTTTTCTATAAAAAAAAATTTAAAAAAAAAAAAAAAGTTTTGTGATCTCTAAGTATTTTTTTATGTATTTTTATGATTTTTAGGGTTTTTTTTTTGTTTTCCAAATAACACTTCCCATATATATATATATATATATATATATATATATATATATATATATATATATATATATATATATATATATATATATATATATATATATATATAATTTAATACTTTAAATCCAATAACTACCTTAGTTATATAATAATTTCTTTAATACTACACATTATAAAAACTTATATTTAATATCTATCTAATTTATATATAATAAATTATTTACCGTAGTTCTTTATATTTAATTTTATATATATATCCAATTGTAAGTTTTTTTATGCTTGCTAAACAAGTAAATACTAAACCATAATTTATTTTTGTTAATTATATCAGACATAAATAAGTTCGAAAAATACGACAAAAAATGTCTATTAAAAGATAAAGGTATTTTATTGATGATCTATATAAAATAAATATAATAAGTGATGGATAGATCGATAGCACATAAAGTAAACGCTAGTTTTGTAGTTTGTAGGAGGAACCGGGATAAGGAACTAGCTCATTCTAATTGAAAGTGAAATATATATTATATTTTCATAAAGATAAGAAATGTTATTAAACCCAAAATTAGTTGCCCATGTATCAACTTCTACTTTTGGTTGTTATGTGTTTTATTATAAATTTATACTAAATTTATTGCATGTTCACAAACACGTTTTTTTTTCTGAATTAACTCTAAACAAGCTAATTTGTATGAATTTCATTTTTGAAGGTCAAAAGTTTGATTATATAAAAAAGTACAAAAGAGAAAAATAAGAATGCACAAATCTAAGTGAGAGCATGGACAAATGTAAGTGGGAGTAGAGAAAAACAGAAATTAAGATACTAGCTAGCATCTAGCTAGGGATAGGATGAAGATGAAAATGATGACATTAGGGAAATAGACTTGGTCTGATAACTAAATATTGTGTCTACATGATGATAGGATGGATGAAGAGTAAATTAAAGTGAAAAGATGATGCATTAAAGTTTATCAAGGATACAATAATGAGATGTTAACTCTGCAAAATGATACTACTTCATAATATCCATTGAAATGGCTAACAAGAATTAAATAATTTATTGATAATTTATTGGTTTGTCAATGTCAATGAAGAATTCCTTGAAGAAGTTAAGGAGTTCCAGTATATTTAACAAGAAACAACTTCATTTTACCAAAGTTAGAACTCATAGAAATTCTAATATGTACTTAATGATTTTTACTTTAATGGAAATTCAAGAATACAAAAATTACAAAAACATTGAAAATAGAAAAGGGAAAATATTTTAATGGGACAACATGTTTTTATTACTGTTTTCATCATCAAATTGGGCAGTTTGTTAGGCTACGAGGAGTTGTTCGCTACTAAGTCGCTAAGTTTGTTGTACACTGCACCCTAGCATACTATGAGGCTCGCCACCAGCAACTCGTTAGGATCTTAGCGAGAGGAGAGAGAAAGGGTTAGAGGGATTTGATTGGGCATTGAGTCTTTGAGACCATTGACTCTATATTAAAATACTATTGACCATCAAAGTATTTTAGTGTTTTTTCTTGTAAACAAATCAGAATAAATATACTTTCAATGTATATAAATAAAGGTTGTAAAATCTTCGTCGTTAGCTAGTCGGTGGACTGAAGTTAAAGGATTAATCGGCTAGGCGGAGATTAATCGGGAACCATTAATTGCTAATTTGTTAGATTTTAAAAAATTAAATATGAGTAATATTATATAAAAGTTCTTAAATACCATCAATATCATAACAAAATAGGTTAATATGATAAATATTACACTAATCATACCTCAAATAGTTTCTGCTGAGATATAACTTCTTCAAAGAGTTAAAATTTCATCGGGTTCTACTGTTTCTGTCATTATGTATGCAGAGATTAATCGTTAGGCGCCTTCTAATCGGTCAAGTAGCGCCAAAGGATTAATCGGGACCTAATCGGGATTTTTACAACACTGATATATAAATTGACCATTTTTTTAAACAAAACCTTTTATTTTTTTTTTAAAACAACTGCATTTAAAAAATATATATATTTATATAGCCTTTTTTGCTTTTAAAATTCAAATTTTAAACATCTCTTTTAACCAATATAAATAATCATTCACCTTTCGTAATCTATTTATCTATTTAAGTTTTAATTTATTATAACTTTTTTAATTTAATATGAAATATTTGTGTTTAAAAAAGAATAATTTATTTAATGTTAATTATTTGTGTTTTAAAAAAAATTACTTAATATGAAATGTTTGTTATTGAAAAAATACTCCTCCGTCTCATATTAATAGTTTATGTTCCCTTTTTGGTCTGTTTCAAATTACCAAAATACCCCTCATTATTAGTTGGGATAATGACTTAAAAGGGTAATATTTTTCGATTTGTACACATTTAGTCACTGAGTTTTTTTTTCGTCCACATTTACCCCTTCAAATTGTTAAACTGTACATATTTAGTACTTATGACCGGCTACTTCAGGTTAGCCGGTAAAAATAACTTAATAGGGTAATATATTTATCACTTTGTACACATTTAGGTCTTAATATTTTTGTACACATTTAGTCCTTAATATTTTTTTATTGCAAAATAAGTCATTTTTGTTTTTTTATTCATTCAATACTTATGAATGATTTCTTTAGATTTTTCTCACGACATCTTATGTGGGATAGCCATATGGTGGTGGGATAGTTTCAGGTGGTCTTGCTATATACTGTAGGCCAAGATACCTGGTGCGGACGGCTATAAGTTGTAGGCACGAAGACTCGAGAAGAGCGGTTGGATTAAGGCGTCATGCCAACAAACTCTGTGTATTCCAGTCCGATGACTAATTAAACCTGTTGCATGTTGGCATTCCAGTCCGATGACTGATTGGGCCAAGGTATACCAATGTAATGAGTGTGGGTCTGTTATGCATGATAATATGTTTGTTGTGTTGAGTATTATGGGAGAAACTCACTAAACTTTGTGCTTACCCAGTTGTTTATGTTTTCAGGTTCTATTGTTGGTCGTGGGAAGACGAATGCATGACTGTACACACTCATCAACATTATTGAGGATTTCACATTTCTTATATTACTCTGATTTTCAATAAATGTATTTTGGAATAAACGTTTTTTCTTAATAATAAATTTATAATTATGAAGTTTTTACTTATTTAAAAATGAAACTTTTTGGTTGTGAAAATGAGACATTACACATAAACATCAACAGCCTCACATATTTCATCAATGATTATCCCACGTAAGATGTCGTGAGAAAAACATAAAGAAAACATTCATAAGTATTGAATGTGTACAAAAACAAAAATAACTTATTTTGAAACAAAAAAAATATTAAGAACTAAATGTATACAAAAATATTAAGGACTAAATGTGTATAAAATGAAAAATATATTACCCTATTAAATCATTTTTCTCGGTTAACCTAGAGTAACCGGTCATAAGGACTTAATGTGTACAGTTCAACAAGTTGAAGGGGTAAATGTGAACGAAAAAAAAAACTCAGTGAGCAAATGTGTACAAATCGAAAAATATATTACCCTTTTAAGTCATTATCCCTTATTAGTTAACCTACCATAAAATTAAATGCATCAAAATGATAGAATTAAATGCAACAGAAGGATATAATTGTCATTTCATTTAATAAAGTTAGTGGTAACTAATACTTTTTTAATTCGTATGTTTTTTTATCTGTAGACAATAATTTTAAAACAGATGGAATATAATTTATTTAAGTTTGAAAAAGAAAAAAAAATCAAAGGGTCCTAGGGGTGCTATCACTCTCTATAAAATGCTAAGAATAAGTTGTTATGCAAGGTGGCAGGCAAAAAAAATCACATGACAATCAAAAAATGATCGGTGCTAGGAGTGCTATCATTCCCTCTAGACTTCGTCCCAAAGTATGTTTCATGATTTGATTTATGACAATTTGTAATAATTGTCCTTACGTAAAAATTAGTACCTTATAAGTCTAGCAAAATATGTGCCAATATCATATTCTGTGACAACCAGTTTTAGGACTTAGATGTATTTTTCTAAGTGTATTAAAATATAACATAGCTTGTCCATTTGATCGTGGACAGTTCCGTATAAGTCAAGGACTAGCATAGAAACTACACATTGAAGATTTGAAGCAAAGGGTTATGTTGATCAAGAAGCAACAACACTAGTAGTCTAGTATATGAAAGAATACATATGAATAATATAACACATGAGGAAACAAAAATGTTGATCAGTTTATTGTAAGCCATACACTTGCACCACTTCTTGTTAAACAAAGGTTGGGACATTTTATTGGAAGTCAAAACTGTTACTAGATTCAAGGCAATGCTTGTGTACGATCATATATTTAATGCATCACAATTTTCATATAACTTGATGCACACAAAGAGCATGAGACAAACAATACATACAGCAAAAGAGTTGACTATTTCAACTATAGTAGACATATATTACCTACTAAAGACAAGTAACACTTTTAATAACTCTAAAATTATTTTTCATAAAAAATGTATGGTTTTCATGTTATTGATCCCCACTTCGATCTTCTTTTTTAAGGTACAAATACTCAAGTAAGCTCATATGTTGGAGCATCGAGCTTCATAGAATATTTTGCATTTTGTGTGTTCATTTGCATAGTATACGAGAGAAAAAGAGTATATTCTTTGAGGACTTATTTTTTAGATAAAATACCCAAAGGCAAATCCGTAACATGACCCGAAAAAATATGATGATATATTGCATAATCTAGTAAAAAAAGTAATCTACAAAGTAACAACAAAACCAAAATTGATATATAACTATTACAACCAACAAACACCTAAAATGAAACACCCTTCCATGTTTCATATAAAAAAGTTATTTCACCTTTTTTAATATTTAAGCTTGTATCAAATCTCTCTCTACATATGTATCATGTATAAATCAGATACTACTCTCGTTACCTTTATTTACACGTTTATGTATGCTTATGGCTTAATATGGTTAACGGGAGGATTTGTGATGGATTTTTTTATACAATCTACAATACCTTCGCATTCTGCGCCAGGCAGAATGCACCCCAGATCATCTTCAGAAGAAACAGTTGAAACAGGTGTAACTGTTTCTTCTGAAGAATGAGGGGAACGAAGGTTCCCATGTGTTTGGCATGCTTTCATTGTCTTGCAATGTTCTGCTTCATCGTCTCTTATGTTCAGAAACACATCATACATATTTTCTGAACATAATAATAATAAATAAATTAATATATATATATATATATATATATATATATATATATATATATATATATATAAAATTAAGTACGTTGCTATTTTTTTTTGTAATTTGATTGGAATTATTAGAAAGAATTAGATTTTGTTACCTATTTTTGGCCTTCGAGTATTGGGAATTCGTGCAGTTTGAAATTCATCTGTATATAGATGCTAAAATGATTAGATACAAGAAATAGCAATGTACTTTCATTAATTTTAAAGTACAATGCCTTTATAAGAAAATAGAATTAAAATAACTTACCAAACAAATACAGATCTTCTTCTGTGTAGTATTTCACAGCAACTTTAGATGGAGGAATCTTTTTCAATTCATCTGTTTACCAATTATTATTAAGGGTATTTTAGACATTTTATACTGAACTAAATGTAATCAAAATAAAATAAAATTAAGAGGCATACCTTCTTTTTCCTTGATAAATTTATCATATGTTTCAAATGCATGCCCCTCCACACATTCTGAAAAATGATCTGCAGAATAAATCAATGAACATATAAATATCAGAAAATTAACTGTAAACAAGAAGTTATTATATATATATATATATATATATATATATATATATATATATATATATATATATATTTTTCAAACTCACATGCCATTCTTGGGCTCAACATGTACATAAAAACAGTCATGAAATAATAGAAGGTAGCAATATGCTGAGCAAGAAACCGGTCAAACCACCATGCATTTCCTCCCAATTCCTGCAAAAAAAAATAGCAGATGAAAAGAAAATTAGTTTAAATCAATTATTGTTTTAAAAATATATAAAGATAACAAATACAAACGTTTTATTAGTAATTTAGTATATACTGTTTGCTAAAACACGAAAGCCAATATTGGTATTAATATAGTGTAAATCTTAAAATTAGGGATTTGGGTATCTTATTAAGTTTCAAATAACAGTATCTTATGAATTATTACAAGTGTTATCTTATATATGAAATATTACCTCCATAATAAGCAGATGATGCATCTCATTCCAGCTTTCAGCAAAGTGGACTTTCAAATACTCTGATCTTCTCCACCAACCAAAAGTCTCATACATGTGAAGAACAGACATAAAAGCTACATTTCCAAAAAAAAAAAAAAAAAAAAAAAAAAAAAAAAACATCATTATATGCCTAACATACATGTTATGTATACATCTCTTTCACTTTAGGCATACGTATTCAATGTTCATGTAGTTCTTGGTCCACTAAAAACAAAATAAGAAAAACAAACTGATAAATTGGAAAAGAAATTATTAACACTTACCAAAATATGGGACTCTTGCAATAGTTTCAAGAACAAAAAAACGTGGATAGTCTCTATCATGATACAATGTGTCGAGTACTTTGATTACTGAATCCTGACATGAGAAAACCAGTATTATGTTTAAAGTGAGAAAACAAATTCTAAAGTCTAAAGGGAGCAATTTATGCATAAAGCATAATAATTTAATAAGAAAAGATGTTTACTGTAAGAAAGATGTTTATAGATTGTTCAATCTTTATGACCAATTTCTCCATAGAACTTGAAGGGGGCTCACTTGGACTTCTATTCTCTTCATCAGGAGAAGTTTTGGGTTGAAATGTTTCTTCTACAATCACTTTCTCCTCATTCTCTTTTAAGACACTTGCTTGGACCTTACATGACCTCCTATGTATGTGAAATTGCAGAGATGATCAAGAAATTGCATGAAAATGAATTATAAACAAGTAACCATAATACTTGTAACATAATTATAAACAAAGAGACCATGAAATATTCTTACATAAAGATTCAGATTATCGATTATTTTCTCAGAAAATTCAAATTCCTTTCATCCTCTAATATCAAGGTGGATTATTGATTATTAATCTTTGTGAGAATGTTTGGGAACTCAAATCCATGGCTTAGAAATGTAATTGGAGCATATCTGGGTACCAATTTCTGATACAATTGCAAATCCAAATTCCTTGCTCATAAACACTACACTAACATAAACAGGGAGGTTGTCTTCTATTTCCCTCAATCAACCAAAAAATTGAGTAAATTGACTGGCCTAAACCTGAGTTTTGATCAAAGGTACTAGTCTTAGAATTCAATTTTAGCAGGATCTCAGTTTCTACGAGCTGAGTTTTAGAAGAAAAATAAATCATCAATCATCACAATCAACAATTCAACACGTCAATCACTTGTCTCATTCGAATTCAAGATCGCAGGATCTCAATTTTTCGAAAATCAATAAAATCATTGTTACAAGTAGCTTTCCGGTATTCATCACTACAAAATACCTTGTTTTCCTCTAATTTAAAACAATTACATCATTTCTCCATCTTAAAACGAATAGACTTCTCAGCTACAAAATAAAAAATTCATCTCTAAAATTTGAACAGAATCCGAACTATTCACGAAACCAATAGAAAGCAAAACAATAAAAAAGGAAATTTACCTCAAATGGAGCCGATGAGGAGAACCTATTGAAGCACGAGATAAAGAACACGAACTAGCGTAAAATTTAAAACTACTTCTTGACATCGTAGATGAAGAAAATGAAACTGCGATCGAGGAACACGTCGAAGAAGGAAAAAAAGATACCGCCATAGCTACTCTCTCCCAACTCCGGGGCTAGAAATCAAAGAATTTCTGGGTTTCGAAGACCGAAGAGTGAAATAACGTAACGTATAAGGACCAGTTTTGGTTATGTTATATAATTAAGGGTCCGAAAATGGAAATTTTAATTAAAAAAGATCTTTATGGTGTTGTCGTTTTGGATGGCCGTTGATTCGTAGTTTAGGAAGGCGCATATTCCAATCCCATGGGCGGCTCATTGGGCCAAGCCCATTCGTATTATAAACGCGAACTACAAAAGCACACAGTATTCAATAATTAAACTGCAAGATAAAAAATTAATATTAATATGGTTTCATAATTTTGACTATTTATTTAAAATTTAGGAAAATATGTTAAAAGCTAATATAAATATGTAATGGTTAATATATTACAAAAAAAAATGGTAAAAATAGATTGTAATCTTGTTACAGTTAATATAAAATATATATTAATTTTATATCCTAAAATGATAAAATGAAAAGATAAGACGACAAATTAGTTTAATATAAAGGAATAAGTGTAATCGATTTACATAAAAATGACTATTTTTAAGGTGCTTTTATTAATAAATTGTGAAATGAGTATGCTAGAAAAATATATCGGTATGGTAATAATGTGTTCAAATCTATTCTAATAAATAAATATTTTTTGTCATATGTCATACTTTGATTCAATTTGTCAAATGTCATTTTATGGTTATATTGATTTTTTAATTTCTTTTCCACATCACTTTATGAGTTTTTTTATTTTAATAAATTTCACATAATACTTTAATGTAATAATTACAATAAATATAGTAATAAATGAATATCAGTTTCATTAATGACATCTTCTTATTTCAAAATAACCAAATTAAAGTTTATTAGTTTATTTTGTTTATTTATTTAAATTTAGAAGATAAAAAATCAATTTTAATAGTTCATTATTTTTCTTATTTTCTTATAAATCCAAAGTTCTTAAATATTTAGATCTTTATATTTAATTTTTTTAATTAACTCATGTATTACATGAGTCTTACACCTAGTATTTAATATCTTATAAGTTTTTTATTTAAAAAAATATTCATGTTATTTAAAAAAATGAGAGAAATTAAATATTTTCTTACTTTTTTTAGAAAGAATAAGTAGAAGAATATTTAATTTCTCTTAAAAAAACTTATTGTAGTATAAGACCTTTTATAAAATAGCTCAAATTTTTTATTTTTCACAAAATAATTATCAATTTCATAGAGACAACCTCAAACTTACTCTCATAACGGGCAACCTCAAACACACTACATGAAGTTGGTTTTTTACATGGCCCCCAAATTGCGTATATAATGAAATTTCCTGATGCCAATTTGTTTAAACACTTCAAAAATAAGATTGAAGCGGTGGGAATCTTCAAAAACCAAATCACTGGATAAAATTTTCATCCCGTTTAAAAGAGACGGTTTTGTATCTAGTCCAAATAAGATTTAACAGTTATTTATTTATATCTGAGAAATTTAAATATCATTTTATTTTTTCTTCCTATTTATCCTTAAAATGGTGATAATTGTCATATTTTGATAAAATTAATAACAAATTTAAGGCACACCATTTCACATGAATAGGAATATAAATAAGAATATTAATATCTCAGGCTATCTAATATTGGTTTTCAGATCGAATATTTGTTTTTTATGCACCCCTAAACCTGAGTTGAATTCCATCATGTTTGAATTTTGACTTTATTTTAGTTTTCAACCTGGATATTAAATTAAAATATTTAATAATTAAAAGAGAAAAAGCAAAAGCGAAATGGACGTAAGCTTGTAAAGACGTAAACCACATTACCACAGAAAGATTGAATGGTAACACGTACTCGTGCAACTCACCACCTACCAACAATCCTTTATGTCACGAGCTTGATTACAACTCATCGTACCGGTTTCCATCTCTCTCACCACTTTTGTTTTCAATATTTCAAATGTTGGATTAATAATCATAGTATTATTTTAAGGGTGTTTATTTAAAATAAACATTTTTCTAACTTATAAATTTTGTTAGCTTACAACGGCATGAAAATAAAGTTTTTTTAAAAATATGTTTGAATTAGTTTATCTGGTGTCAAAACCTTATAAATTTATAAATATTTTTTTAGTGTTTGTCAAAATGATTAAAAAAACTTTCTAAGGATATAAACAACTATAAGTTATAAATAGTTTTTGATAAGTTAAAAGGTATAGCTTATCAAAAATATTTTTTAAAAGCTATGAGTTATTTTTAAAAAAATATTTTTACATCCTCTTACTAGACTATATATATTAAATTATTATAGATCTTAAGATAATTATAATATTATCAGTTAAATATGATGAATACAATACAATCATTTTTGTCTACTATTATATACAAAATATCCATGTATTTTATGTTGTTTTCATAAATATCTAACAAGTGTATTATTAGAAAGTATTTCATTTAGATTGTTTTAGTCTAAATTTTTCAAGTGTTAATATTAAATCTTGTATACTTTATGTTAGTCAAAACCAATAAATATAAATTATGTTAAATTACCTGATAATATATACCTGTTGAAATCAATAAATATGTAGGGATGAATTTTTGATTTTTTTTTTTAATTTTCAACACTAACTTTATTTACAACTACCATCAATATGATATTGTGGTAATTACCTAAAAATTAAACAACAGACAAATAAAAATGTCTCACGTGAGACAACTATTGTTCAAAAAGAAACTAAAGATAATTCACAACTAATTTGGTATTTTTATATTAATACATAATGTTGATAATGTAACTAAAACTATATTAAATTGCTTTTAACAAATAATGGAAAAAACAATAATATGAAGAAATTAAATTATATAATATATTATTATTATATGATATGATTATATATTGAGAAATCAAATATTATTTATTTTCTTATTTAATATATCAATGTAAATGTCAAAATAATAATAATAATAATAATAATAATAATATATGTAAAATGTTATTATTTTATTTTAGTAGAAAGATAGATAAACATCAAATATAGAAAGATATTTTATTTTTCTTACAAATTAGATGCATACATTTTTTAAAAGTTAGTTAGATATGACGTGATATATGTAATCCTCAATATATACATTATACAACCACCCTTCATCATTAACACAATCTCCCTGTTCGCGGATTCTTTTCAAATTTGGAAACAATTTGATCCAAATTCAATGGCGGATTCACGAGAGACATTGTTAACAGCAGTAAACAACAAAATCAACATAAAATCAAATTACTGGATTATCGATGCTCTCGAATCCAGGGGTTTTTCCTGGATTTTTTTCGACCAATCAAGTCTATGGAAAGCTGGTCTCTCATGGTCAATTTTCTTCCTCTTGGCGATCTGCGTCCCGATTCTATCACACTTGGTGTTTCAGTGTTCCACCTGCGATTACAACCACCGCCGGCCGTTTGATTTGATTGTACAGTCGTCGCTCTCTGTATTCTCGGCTATTTCGTTCGTCAGTCTCTCGTCCTTCTCTCGGAAATACGGTCTCCGGCGATTTTTGTTCCTTGATAAAATGTCTGATGTTAGCGATAAAGTCCGCCATGGATATTCCGATCAGCTTCATGTATGTTTCCTGGAATACTTCCCAATTACACTTAATTTTTTATCGATTATAGAAATTCCTGTATAAATATGCATCGATCATCACATTTTAACTACAATTGCCAAAAACATTAGGGTTTAAACCTCACATCTAGGTATTTGTGTTCGATTACAGATTTTGGTTCCTAAAATGTTCAAATTGACAACATGAGTGTTCATTTATGCAGAAAGCAATGAAATTTTACTGTGCATTCGTGGTTCCTTGTTTCCTAGCTGACGCTATATACAAGATATGGTGGTTTATTTCTGGAGCACATCAAATACCTTTCATCTCCAACATCTACTTAAGCCACACCATAGCCTGTGTCCTGCTTTTGGGGTCTTGGTTATACCGTACATCACTGTTCTTTCTTGTCTGCATGCTCTTCAAGCTCACTTGTTCTCTGCAAATATTCAGACTTGACGATTTTGCTAAAGTGTTTGAAAGACAAGGAGATGTAGGTTTGATACTGATGGAACATCTTGCAATCAGAAGAACTCTTCGTATCATAAGCCATAGATTTCGTGGATTTGTGTTATCGACTCTCATACTTGTTACAGCTAGCCAGTTTGCTTCCTTGCTTGTGTTGACTCGGACAGGCTCACTCGTCAATGTTTCTACTGCTGGAGAACTCGCGGTAATCCTTCACTCACTAACTTTTTTTTTTGTCCCTTTTGAAATTTATAAAAAAATCTATTTAATTAATTTTGATTAGAAAGTTATACTATCATAATATGAGGTTGTGAACGAATTTTATTCTCTTTGACCTGTTTTTATTTATCTGTCAAAATTTAAAATTTTACCCATTTGACCATTACTACACAAACCCAAATCGACTCATTTTAGGTAGACATATTGATTGCTATTTTTTTGACATATTGAACCAAAACGAAAACCATCAAATTATTCGACAACACAATTATATTGACATCTTGTAATGATTGTAGTTGTGCTCGGCTACTCTTGTGAGCGGGCTGCTCATATGCTTGCGCTATGCGGCAAAGATCACACACAAAGCTCAATCTGTGACAAGCTTGGCAGCCAAATGGCACACATGCGCCACCGTAGACTCATTTGATGACATTGATCCTATCGACGAGACTCTATCTACTAACATTACTTCCGAGAGACAGAATTACAATTTTAACCCTCAGTCACATTCGGATAGTGAAGAAGGAGATGAAGACGAATTGGACAATACAAAGTTAGTTCCAGTCTATCGGCATACAGTCTCATTCCAGAAGAGACAAGCGTTAGGTGAGTTTCATTATTTGATACCCATGACTAAGCAAAATAGTTTAAAGCTTAAACTGGTCGATAAAAAGAGTGGACGAATTATAAAATCAGACCGAAATAATTCTAAATTGAAATTTGTTTTAGTCATAAACCCATTAAAAAACATATATAAAACTATATATAAATAACTTTTTATATCACATGTTTATTCAATCATTTTGTAATTAAGTGAAAATAAATATTTAAAAATTTCTACGAAAATATTATTAACTTTTTACATAACTTACCATGACTTCTTAGAATATTAAGTCATGCTTTTAGTTTGTAATTATAAATTATATAAAAAACTAATATATTTTCTAGGAGGTTAACTTATTGCCAAACTAATTACTAGCCTATTGTAAAACAATTCTATTTAAATTAAATAATCCAAGACGGTCCTAATATTTTTTCCCACCCAAAAATGTAAAAGAAGGAAGGACATGGTTGTAAGTTCAAAAGACAATGATGTCTTTCTTATCCTCATTTGAAAACAACCTTAAAAAGCTTGTACATTCTTGTCTAGTGTAACAATATAATCTTAATCCCTAAATTTTTATAAGACTCTTAATTATGGTTGCTTTCATATCATATTCGTATTCGATTAATATGATTGGATTGTACATGTTGCAGTGACATACTTTGAGAACAACAAAGCGGGGATTACAGTATTCGGTTTCATATTAGACAGGTCATATCTACACACAATATTCGCGCTTGAAATGACTCTAACACTTTGGTTACTCAACAAAACAATAGGTTTCACATAAACCCTATATTCACTATGTACAATGATCACTCAAATGAATTGCATAACCAATACAAGGCTAGCTTTACTTGTGTCATTTTTTTTAATTTGGGCAGTTTACGAAATAATTTGTTGTTATACATATCTAACTTGTTAATCTACTTATTTGTTCAATTTATGATAGTATAGGCATAAAACACAGTTTATATGCGCAAAGAAATATGTAACGTGTTTTGATTTATTTAATATGTAGGAATTTGTAATATTTTAATTAAGCTCAAAATATAGCAACAATAAACATGATTCTTGAAGGTGTTTGTGAAGGTATCAAATATACACATTGGCGTGTCAATTCTTTTCTTATATGTCTTTTTAGTATTATAAATAAAAGGTAATGTGATTGTGTTTGTTTTGATCTCATTTGTTCATCTATTTCGATTTTTAATTATTTTTGTATTTTACGGCCTACATTCAAATTTTACGTCATTAAAACCATTTTACGAGATTTGAAGCGGTTAGTTTGTTACGACATTTATGTGGCATGTCACGTGTCATTTTAGTGACCATAACATGTTTAAGGTGTTGTTTGTTTTTTCTAAAAAATCACTTCTGACCATTTATTGTTGCGTCGCGTAGCACACGCGCAACAATTGGCTCTTTGCAGCTGTTTGTTTTTTAGAAGACTTCTGACTTAAAAATTGTTGCACGTGTGTTGCGTGGATCAGCACTTGACCATCTGCCTCAAACTTCTTCACACCTTACTTTAACTTATTGCAGCAGTCTGCAGAGGTTAAAAAAGAAACAAATTTTTTATTACATGTTGCATCCGTTTCGTCCCCCTCTTCTGTTACAGAGGGTTGCAGAGGTGGTCCGCATACTTCAGTCATTTTTGTTTCGAAAAAACAAATGACATCTAAATGACGCTAACAATAACAGTGCATCCGTGATTAAAATTTTCTTAAATTGAAATTTAAAATTTTATTATTAGTATCTAAGTTTTTATAAATGTAAAACTAAACATATATGTGCATATCATAATAAAGAGCATGAAGAAATGTTTGTAGTTCTTTGAAGCATGTTAAAGTTAAACGCAACCATCGGTTATCATCTACCACCACCACCCATCGGTCGTGTACCCTCGACCACCATTGTATTCTACCATAGTAATGATGGTTGGAGATTGATGATTACCAGCTCCGAAATTAGTTTGAGAGATAGAGAAGGGGTGAGATGAATTAAAAGGTGATAAGAATTTACAAAGAATATAATTATTGTAATAGATTTTCTTACTACTTTAGAGGTGATATTATGGAGGTTTTAGTTATAGACTTATAGTTACTGTGTTTTGATGATTATCGTATGTATGTGAGTATATAAAGAATAAGTATGTTCTTGTATGTTTAACCCTATTTGATTTACTTATATGTTCTTGTGTTAAAACTTGTATCATCATTAATGAAATTTTAAACTTGTCTCTATGCGTGTTGACCGAGTTATTTTTAAAACAACTTTCAAACATATTTATATTTATCTATCTATATATATATATATATATATATATATATATATATATATATATATATATATATATATATATATATATATATATATATATATATATATATATATATATATATATATATATATATAGAGGTTATTCTATTCAAAATAATTATTGTGTTATTGTATGCATAAATGTGGGCAAATCAATTTTACTTATTTTAAGAAAGTGATTAATATATAGAGTAAATTACACGAATGGTCCCTATGGGTTGGGGTAATTTGCACGTTTGGTCCCTAACTTATTTTTTTAAATTGGAATGTCCTTACAGTTTGTTTTTGTTACGTGTTTGGTCCCTACTGTTTGTTTTTGTTATGTGTTTGGTCCTTGTCTTACCTAAACAAACTATTATTTAAATATGGGAAAATGGTAAGATATGTAAGGTAAGATGAGGGGTGAGGTTGGGGGTCTGTTTATTTAAATAAATTAAAAAATCAAGGGCAAAATAGTCTTTTTAGGTAATACAGGGACCAAACGCGTAACAAAAACAAACTGTAGGGACCTTCCGGTTAAAAAAATAAGTTAGGGACCAAACGCGCAAATTACCTCAAACCATAGGGACCATTCGTGTAATTTACTCTAATATATATTATTGAATTAAATATAATTGAAAAATATAATCTAATTTAACTACAAGGGTATTTTAGCCAATTAATATAAATTTAATAAAAGAAAATTGCATATTTTAAGGGATCATAGATTTTATTAATTTTAAAAATCCGATTTTACGAATTATAATTTTTTTAATTCGGACATTCTGACAGAATGTGTTTTTGAGTATATTCAAAAATAAAAATATTCTTGAACCATAAATAATAAAAATATTCGTGAACCTATTTCTTGATCATGACTTTAAAAAACTTCTTGTAGAATAATAAATTCTTGAACAATTAATTGAAGAATAAAAACAAAAAATACATTATTTCTTATAGAATACGGGTAACAATTGTTAAGAATTATATTTATTGTTAAAGAATAAAACCAAAAAACTTTCAAAACGGGAAAGAAAACATCAAAATTTAACGACACTAATACATTTTAAAAGAATAATATTGTTTATAATCACTTTCAATTTTGCGGTTCGTTCTTCAAGCATTTGTGAAAACAAAACCAAATTGTAGTTTAGATTCCAACAGAATTGGAATTCATGATTCCATTCCAACAGAACTGGAATTCATGATTCATTTTATCTTCTTCATGTCAATCTCAAGAATTGTACCACATGTTTATGTTTTCTTTCCTTTAGATCACAATGTACTCCATATCTATCAAAATTCACAACTATACAATAAGATCATCAAGAGAATTGATTTTTTTTATCTATTTAACTAGTAAAACCCAATCAAAAGAAACATACCCAATCAATGAAGAGATCATCACCATTGTTCTTCCTTCTCTTTTTTGTCAAATGAAGCAACCAAAGTCTTCCTTGTTCTTCTCCTTTGTTTTCCTGCCAAAGAACACCACTAGAGATGGGTAAATTCCCAGTAATCAAGAGAGCAACAACCCTCTCTTGGTCATCCTTGCTCATCACCGATTCCACAAGCAAAAGCCACTGATTTCTTGCTTCCATTACCATTAAAAATTAAACAAAAAAAGATGAAGAACGAAGGGGCTGCAAAAATAGCCCCCTGCTCACCTGTTTCACTGCAACTCCCCCTTCCCCTTTCTGTTTCAATGTTCACTAGCCCCATTTTCATGTTCTCTTCCTTGTAAAAACAACAAACCCAAACACCCATCTTTTCCCTCTATTGATTTCTGTCTAAAACAAGCAAAAAAAAAAAAACCAGAAAAAAACCTCAAAAAAGCAGACGAAAATGCCGACTGCCACCACCCTAGACGACCCACTGCCGCCCTACAACTCCCATCTGCACCCACCGAAGGCCACCGCAGCTTCGTTGCTTCTTCCTTCGGTCTAGCCAAACCCCAAAGATCCTCCCTTTTCCCCTCATTTTCTTCCTTCTCTATTGTTCCCATCGACCACAAAGCCTGGAGACCACATCGACTTGCGAAGCCGACCGACGAAACTTCTTTGCTTCGGCCATTACTGTTTGCGTCGCTTCTTCAGACCCTTTTCATCTTCATTCCTTGACACCTAGTAGCCGACCGAGAAGAGTGCATTGTCGCTCACCGTCGAAGGAAACCCACCGCTCGTCGATCACCGACGTCCGTCGTCGCTACTACAGTGCCTCCGTCGCTGTTACTACTGCTACCGGCCGGTTACAAATCCAAGCCACCGTTCTTCTTCTATTTCGTGAGGGTTGCGTTATCATGATCAGATGAAGATGAAGAGGTTTTCCCCCATCGATTATTTTCGGATGATCAGTGAGGGGTTTCCGAACACTGAAAGCGTCGATGCTAGGGTTTTATCGGGTGGGAGATTGAAGTCACGCTTATTTATTTAGGTTATAAGTCAATACCATGATTATAGAGATTATTTTTGGAACTTACTAAACAAATTACTAAATTACCCTGATTTATTTATTTAGTTTTTTAATTTTTTATTAAATTTTGATTGCCTATATTTATGCATACAAATAACACAATAGTTATTTTAAACACATGAACCTATCTCTCTCTCTCTCTCTCTCTCTCTCTCTCTATATATATATATATATATATATATATATATATATATATATATATATATATATATATATATTAAATCTGACTTGAGGGGTCAAGTAGGCCGGTTTAACTGGTTTTTAAGCCGTTCAACCGGTTTGTTTGAAGCTGTATTTTTCAAATTGGCTGGTTTTTATTGGTTCGATCCAACCCAAACCGCCAAAAGTATGGTTGGATTTTTTTTTTTTTTTTATTGAATCACTTAATAAGGGAACACCATATTACTATATTTCATATTCGCCGCTATGGTACCCAACGGTGAAGCTTCTTCAATCGTCAAATACAAAAACATGGATATAATTGTGTTATTATGCCCTAAAAGTTGAGAGACAAAGAATTTTATCGTTGATGAAAAACGTGATTACAAAAATTAAAAAAGAAACTATAAATAAGAAATGACTACGACAATGTCACAAACCTAACTAAAAAGAATTAACATATAAAAAAAGATACAAAATAGAAGAACGATGTAAATATATTCTCATATATTCTCACATAATATGATGTCACAAAACAAAAAACCCAACAAAAAAACCAAAAAAAAAAAAAAAAAGAAGTTATGTTATTGTTATTGGGTGAGCGTGGATTTCACCGTGTTGGATGTGGTTTTACTCGTCATTCAGAAATCACCGAAAAAAAATAAACAAAATAAATGTAATTTTTTTTTGACTTTTTGCTTGTGGCTTTTTTAATGGCTAATCCTTTTTAAAAGTTCTCTTTAAATTAAGAAATGTATTATCATTTTTGTAAAATGTTTTATATAGTTCCCTGTATGTTTTTTGAAAAACAAAATTATATTGAATCGTTAGCAAACAGATGGAAAAAATACATTACAAAACTCAATTAGCCAAATTGGGTTTCATAACAATCCAACTAAATTAACTTTAAGTTTTTAACTTTTATTAACCAAAACTAAAGTTCTTACTTCTAATTTTTAACTTTTAAGTGTATGTTATTTATTTATTTTTTTGAAAATAACATTTATTGACATTTTTTTCACATAAGTTGTCACACAAAGCAAAAGTATTAAAAAAAACTATATTAGGTATTTTTTTAAATATAAAATAAAAGAGCGACAAAAATAACATAATTGTAAAGAATTTAATATTTGATATTAACGACTAAAATAAATTAAATTAATTTGTTGAAAAGTTATATATATATATATATATATATATATATATATATATATATATATATATATATATATATATATGTATGTATACTCTGAAATTTAAATTTTAATAAATAATAAGCAAAAATATTATTAAATAAAAAATCAATGATATAAAACAAAAAATATAAAATGCTATAAATAATAAAATTGAGAAAGTTGACTAAAAAATTACGGTCTCTATAGAAATATTATGACAAATTAATGGAAGTGATTCATATATATTTTTTTCATACACTTTATAAGATTATATAATTAATATTTTAAAACATAAAATATTACATATAAAAAAATATTTTGTACAAATCAGCTCCTAAAATAAATAAAAAATATCTAAAAAGACTTTCATTAAGGGTGCTATTTTTGAAAAAAAAAATCCCTAATCCTAATTATTGTTATACAAAGTACAAACATATGCTGATTTGCATTTCTACCATAGAAAAAATCTTTTTAAACGATTCAAAATAATATAAAAAGAGGTTACATTATGTCAATAATAATAATAATAATAATAATATATTACAATCTACATGGTAACATCTATATATAGAGGTGTCTTTCTCTTCTTGACATGCCACACCAAACACATACTCACACACATAAGCTACAACTGTCTCTCTCTTTTGGCGCGAAACGCCATGAAAGTTGAAAGCTCGCCACCCGTGTTGTTCCATGTCATCGGAGTTGATGGAGAATCCTCTGGTGAAAACAGGATGACTATCGAACGGAAGCTGGAAAATAGCTCCGATGGCCTGCACATTCCGCCTTTTAATTTTGGTGTGGTTGACGACGGAATCTTCCGCTCAGGATTTCCAGATACAACTAACTTATCCTTCTTGAAAACTCTCGGGCTTCGCTCAATCATGTATATCCAGCTAATTCACAAATTTTTTGAGCTAATTATTTTGCTTTTTGATAAAATTGTTTGTGGGGATATGAAATCATGGTGATTTTGTGTGTTATGAAGATATCTATGCCCTGAACCTTATCCTGAGGAGAATTTAGAGTTTCTCAATGCAAATGCGATTCAGCTCCATCAATTCGGAATCCAGAAATCTAAGGTATGTGCATATATAATTACCTCAATTTGCATTAATCATGATTCATTTAATTTATCAATTTTTCAACCAAAGGTTCTACTTGAAGAATTAAATCATGAATCAAATTTAAGTATCTCAAGTGCATTATTCGAAATTGTTAGCGAACTACATTTGTTTGTTTAATTAATTTGAACATTTGGCTTCTGATTTTGTTTCCATTTCAAGAATGATGTTCTATAAATTGTCAACTTCACTTAATTTTTGGGAAAGTTAGGATATCGGTTAGTGTTTATCAAAAAAAACCATAGCATCAATAACAATTACATCCCTCATTGTCCACATAAGCTCATTATTTCACAACGATTTATTCATTTTATAAATTACAATATACAAAATGACGTAACACTACGAATTAGTCGGTGGTCTTCTTTTTCGCGCAAAGAAAATTGGCACAAAACAACACGTTTTGCTAACGTATAGTAACCGACTAGCACCGTTTGATCATAGATATGATAAAGTTTGCCAAAACCACCAATATAAAAAAGAATAAAATTATAAAAACGATATACAATTTTACATCATAAAAACAACCATTATGATCAACAACTAAGGGGTTGTTTGATAAAAATGAACCATTTAGAGTTTGGAATGATTCCAAACTCTAAATCATACAGATGTCGTATCAAACATGTTGAATGATGACTGCTGACTGATTCAAAGATTATTAAACAACTCCCAGTTAAATAGAAATGATTTAATTGCTACTTAATTGGTAATGTTCTATGAATTCAACCTATGTTTGTGTTAATAAACACATAATATTTGTTCAATGTCTCAACTTGTTACATATGTACATTAATTGCATGATACATTGTAAAAAACTCCTAAATTTGCGAATGTGTAATGTACTGCCTTTTTTTTTATTCTTCTTTGTAATTATACTCATATCTTTATATATGTATAGGACCAGAATCCTATAATGGAGATCCAAGAGATAAAAATTTGTGATGCTTTAAAGGTTCTTATGGGTAAGGGAATTTATGTACTTTTTGTTTATAATCGTTTATGTTATATTAGTCATAATGTCAACATATTTACTTTGAGAATTTTCATGACACTCACTCTATATATCTTATCCAGATCCAAAAAACCGTCCGGTGCTCATCCATTGCAAACGTGGAAAGGTTTCTTTAATTCATCTTCAAACAATAATCTAGTGGTTGATGTCTAAATTTAAGTTAAAAAAACGCACAAATAAAATATACTTTTGTTTATATGTTTATTATAGCATCATGTTACAATAATGTCATCCAAATATAAAACAGTTTTCACATAGTTATAATACTGTTATTGAAAGAAATAAAAGTAAGATGCTATAATAAACAAATAAAGAAATGAAAGTACATTGCTTTATCTTGCATTTAGCTCTAGAGTTTTCAAGGCAGTGATTAATATTTTTGGTTAATTTGTGGGATTCAGCATCGAACTGGTTGTGTTGTGGGGTGCTTTAGAAAGTTGAAAAATTGGGGCATGAGTGCAATTCATGAAGAGTACAAACACTTCGCTGGTGACAAGTCAAGAGTTTCTGATCAAAAGTTTCTTGAGACGTTTGACATTTCTAGCTTCATCAAATCTTGATCATGTTATCCATCTTGTGTGTGCGTTTTTTTTATATATAGTTATCTAAAAGTATAGTATAAAAATGGAGTTTATGATTATGATGATTCAATCTAGAAAGATTGGCTCATTGTGTTCTTTCTATGTTATGTAAAACATGTTTCTGTGTAGATTCTTAGTTTACTTTCTACCATTATATATGTGTGTTTCTAAACGATAACAACAAACATGATCAAATGTGATGGTTTTTAAAACCATAGAAATGAACCATGTTAAAGTTTTAAAAATTGAACAACAATTGTGACAATGTGCCAACCAGGACCAATCTTTAATTTACTATAGATTTAAAAATGCTATTGCTACCAAAATCGGAACTCGAGCTCGAAACTAGACTTGAGCTTGACATTGATTCGAGCCTTACTTTCAAGCTAATGCTCGAGCTTGATAAAGTACTCGACATTTTCGATATCGACTCTATTAGTTATTAAAAAAAATTACATTAAATTGTAATAAGAAATATAATTAAGCTCGTGAGCTTGACTAAACTCAACTAAATTTTGTATACATAAATAAAATAAAGGTCAAAAGTGTAAATATAACTTAACTCGATTAAGCTCATCAGCTAAGTATTCGAAATTCTAATATCCGTGCCCGACTCGATAATCTATTCGAATAATTGGAATGTAGATTTATCAGGTCCACATCAATGATTACTACGAAATCTTATCAGAAAGATGCAAACTTTGTCCATATGTAAGTACGTGCAATTCTCATTTCTTCAGATGGACGGATTTCGATTTCGTTAATAGATTTATGTCGATCACATTGAAGATTAGACAATTCTCATAGTTTATCTCATACTACATTAAAGATTTTCCCATTTTAGGGTCAAGTAAGAATCAATTTTCGAAACATTGAGGTAAGAATCAATTTTAGAAAACCATGCATCAATGATTCCCAATGGTGGTGACATTCATATGTACTTGTCAATTTTGTGAGTTTTTACCAAAAAACAAAGTATTTTTTTGGAAAAAATATATTTAGTAGATGGGTATGGTTTTAAAAATATTTATCATATAGATATAGTTTCAAAATTAATAGTTTTCTAAAATTTTTATTTTTTAATTATTTTATTGTTTTTTTTTCTAATATACTTTTTGATTTTTTCAAAACTTTTTACAATATTTTTTTTGATGAGATATGGCCTTGTATACATAAATACGAAAACTTTTATATATATATATATATATATATATATATATATATATATAAAAGGTTCAATAGAGAACCATAATTAACCAATGAACCATGAAACCAATCTTTTTTTTCAACTTTTAAAACTTATTTTTTATTAAAAAAACTAAAAATATAGAAATTCATAACCTTTTATCATTTTTTCCAATGATATCAAATTCGATTTTTTACATCAAATTCACAATGTGAATCCGAAAAACATTTTTCACATTCACAATGTTAAAATATGAATTTAGATATTTTTAGATTTTTTTTTGATAAAAAATAAGCTCTAGAAATTAAAAAAAAGATGTGGTTCCTTGAAAAACCAATAATTGTGGTTCTCTCTCTCTCTCTCTCTCTATATATATATATATATATATATATATATATATATATAGAGAGAGAGAGAGAGAGAGAGAGATAGGTTCAAGTGTTTAAAGTAATTATTGTGTTATTGTATGCATAAATGTGGGTCAATCAAAATTAAATAAATAAATAAATAAATAAGGGTAATTTAGTAATTGGTTTAATAACTTCCAAAAATAATCCTTATAATCATGGTATTAACTTTTAACCTAATCTCTCTGGTTTAAATATCGTTCCCCTCTTTATTTAAAAACCAAATCTTTGTCGATCTGTAGGATTGGAATCGACTACAAAATCGTTCTTGAGTTCTACAAAAATCGATTGTCATCGCCATAAAATCGAGCATAGGAACAGAAGAGAGAGCGAATCTTCGAAGGCTTCGCTCGATAGGAACAGAAGAGAGAGCGAGGGGTGAGACCAGAAGAGGGTCCGACGACAGGTGGAGCTTCGGTGGCATTGGCTCGACGGAAGAAGAAGAGGTGGGTGCGACGGGTCTTTGTGGTCGATGGGAATAGCAGATACGAAAGAAGACGAGGGGAAAAGGGGTTCATCACCTTCTACGGGCATTTCTTCCTTTGTCGTCACATTCCACTAACCAATCTCGAAATCTGCTTGTCATTGAGGTTTGTATTCATCATCGTCTACAGGCATTTCTTCCTTTGCCCTCTTATTGTTGGTTCATTGATGAAGTTGGAATATGAAATATAGGAATGGAGTGATTGTATGTATCAAGGTTTCAACGATGCAATGTTTGTGGTTCTTTTCCTCCCTTTCTTTTTCAAAATTAGGGTTTAATAGTTGGGAACAACGAGTGTTTTTGTTCGACTGTAGATCTGCATCGAGAACAGTTTACTCTCTACATCTTTTTTTCAATTTGAAGATACACACATTGACTTCTAAAATCAAAACCTAGAAGTTTTACTATAAAAAATCGCTACGGGTTTTGTGACTTCTTCCACAAATTTACCAACACTTTTCTTTTTAATATCTATGATGAAACTAATGCAACTAGATTTTCTTCAAGTTTCAGTAATTTATATAACTCTTGAAGTTAAAAGGAACCCACTTTAGTATTAGCTCAATGTTGTATTGTTGTTCACTTCACAATAATACTAATGATTTATGAAGGCAACTTTTATCAAGAAAAGTTCTTATGTGATTGTGGTACGAACATTTGTGTATCAACTTATGGGTTATCTTTCACGGAAGGGCGTCAAACTATTTTCTTGAAACCAATATGTATTTTAGATCATAGGTTGCATAAATACTGATTCAGATAGATATGAACTTATATTTACTTGGATCTTCATCTGAATATTGTATCATGATAATTTATTTGCTAAAATGTATTAGGATATTGTATCTTAACTTCAAGGTCCAAGATTCATATATACATTATCTTCTTGTGTTAATTTTCATTAAATCCGATAGTAACCAGTATTTATTACCATTTTATGACATGGGAACCTCACAAAAGGACGCAAAAAGCAACAGATTGATGGACCTTTTGTGATGCCACTTATATCAATTCTAATTTTAAGTTGGATTATTAGTTTGATATTTCTTTTTGATTATCAGAAAATGATCCGGAGGTTGGAACTTGTAAAGGAGAAAAGCAAAAGCAGGGACTGCAAATTTTCGTATATTAGATAAGCAGGGACTGCAAGTTTTCTGTTGGAATGGAATCATGAAATCTAATTTTGTAGGAATGGAGTTATGAATTCTAATTATGTTGGAATCTAAACTACAATTTGGTTTTGTTTTCACATAAATTGATGCTTGAAGAACGGACCACAAAATTGAAAGTGATTCTAAGCAACATTATTCTTTTAGAATGTATTAGTGTCGTTGTTAGACTTTGATATTTTCTTTCCCGTTTTGAAAGTTTATTTAGTTTTATTCTTTGACAATAAATGTAATTCTTAACAATTGTTACCCGTATTCTATAAGAAATAATGTATTTTTTGTTTTTGTTCTTCAATCGATTGTTCAAGAATTTGTTATTCTACAAGAAGTTTTTAAATTCATGATCAAGAAATAGGTTCAAGAATATTTTTATTATTTATGGTTCAAGAATATTTTTATTTTTTGAATATACTCATAAACATATTCTGTCAAAATGTGTGAATTAAAAGAATTATAATTCGTAAAATTGGATTTTTAAAATTAATAGAATATATGACCCCTTAAAATATGCAATTTTCCTTTATTAAATCTATATTAATTGACTAAAATACCCTTATAATCAAATTAGACGATATTTTCAATTATATTTAATTTAATAATATATATTAATAACTTTTTTAAAATAAACAAAATTGATTGGCCCACATTTATGGATACAATAACACAATAATTACTTTGAATAAAATAACCTAAGCTTATATATATATATATATATATATATATATATATATATATATATATATATATATATATATATATATATATATATATATATATATATATATATATATATTAAAATATGTTTTTTGCATGTTCATCAAAGTGGAAGTATAAGAAAGAAAGAGTTGTTTTTGTTTTTTTGTTCTCTTTCACGTCAACAATATTTTTTTTTCACATATCAAACGGGCAAAAGAGGAAAATAAGAAAAAAACAATTTGATTTATACACTTGGACAAGAACATAAAAACAAAAGAGAATTTTTTGAGTTACACTACCTGGAGAGATAAAGAAACAAAAAAAAAAGTTTTTTTTTAATTGCTTAGTATTAATTGTTGCAAATCAAGAAGGGAAAAGAAAAAGGATAATTTTTTTTTTGTTGTTGTCTAAAAACACAAAAATAAAGAAGCGGGCCGATTTCCATATAAAACCATAACTGAATCGTTATATATAATATTAATTAACCTTTTGTGATTTGGTATTCTACTAGGTAAGTATTTGGATTCACAATTTCACCACCAAAGTTTTACAATTTAACCACCAAACTTTTACACTTTCTCTTTTCATCCCTATGACATCGTCTTCTTTAGCCAATCAAAACGCCACCGCCATTCACCTACGTCCTCTTTTTCAACAAAAAAACCTCTGATGTTACATTCTTCCACTTTCTCTGATAGCACATGCCTCCTCCGCTGCTTCTCAAGCGGTTGTCATCTCCGGTAGAATTGGAATTCCAGTCCTCCTCCGGTTAGGTCGGCTTCTTCGTCTCCTAAGAACCGACAGAGCGAAGATCTGCTTCAAAGACCGACTACAAGTCGGATACTACATCTTCATGGGCTGACAAATTCGAGAACGATGCGGTTTTGTGCTTCGTTTTTATTGTTCGATTTCTTCCATGGCCGATGCTTCTTCTAACCTCAGCCGTATACTCTTTCAGCCGATCCTTCTATTCTTCAAGGTAGGTATTTCATATGTGTTATTAGTTAGAATTGCTTTAACATCTTCAATAAACACAATTTATATTTCCGGGTCACTATTGAGTGTTGAAATCTTTAGCTCTAACTCCAAGATCGTGTTCTCTTATTTCCATATTTAACTGTTTGTTTATCTACTTGTTTAAACATTTAATCAATTTCATTATTCTGATACATTTCGTTATATCTTCCAAATGGAAAGTCTCAACAAGGTTATTGCTTTTCTATGACAAACCTGCCTACAAGGTATTCGATGAAATGCCTGGGCCAATTAAGCTGCTCATTTCAGCTTATTTTACATGATTCTTTACTTTATTATGTTTGTTTGATCATCGTTTTTTAATAAGTTGTACTTGTTCCATGTCGCTAAAAGTTATGAATCAATCTTGGCTCATGACTATATGTCCCTCATATTTTGAAGCATCAGTTCCCAAATGGAACTGGAGATCCCCGTTCCGTTGCCTTCCAAATTTTGATCTCCATATTGTTGGTGATTTTAGTGTCACCATGTCATTTTAAATAACTGGAACAACCATGTAAGTTAAGGGGTTTCATGATTTGTACTCTAATATATGTATGGGGGTTGTGCGGAGTGCACACATGTATAAGAGCGAATCAGAAGCCGGTTCGACGACTAGTCGGGGGTCCGGGGGCAGCGCCCCCGGGTCCGGGGTTTCCAAAGGGACATCATCCCTTTAGCCGGGTCTAGGGGCAGCGCCCCTAGCGGGGTCCAAGGGGCAACTCGTTAGTTTTGGTAACCCTAAATCCTCATTAAATCCGGATTAACATTACTTGATTCCAAAGCAACTAATGACGGCCCAAACCTAATGAAACCCTAATCGTGTTTAATATATAAACAACTCTTCCTCTACAAAAGTGGGTTACGATCTTAAGCTCTCGTTTTGATCATACTTTCACAGAATCCTCTAGCATATTGGCTTACGTCTTCTGTGCGTAAAAACGTAAGTGTCCACTTGGATTATCCTAGGCTGAATTTCTTGTAACCCAGGCATAGGGTAGAAATACCAGTTCAGAAAGTGATATCACGATCCAAGTTGGTATCCAGATCTCCACCACAAATCCTATATTTTCCAAACACATATGTGGCTAGAAGTCATCGGCCTCAGGTAAGGTCCATATTCTATTATTGATTTAAACCCTAGATCGATTGAAGCCTTAAATCAAAGTTTTTCTCCATATATGATTGTTACATCAAGTCCGACTTTGTTTTGCTGCTTAAGATGGACCATTTGTTTCTCTATTTACATTTCAGTTAATAAAAATCTTTTCTTATTTGGAATCAGCTTCAACTTTACATTATCCAACTTTTTAGATCCTACATATTTGCAAAAAGTTAGATCTATTATGCTTATCATATTTTTTTTTTGAAGATGTTGATGATGTTGATTTCCTTGGTGAGAGACAGAAGTGGAAAAGATGGCAATTGAAGATAGGAATAAAAAAATTTATAAAGAAGAAAGATACAAGTATATTTGTACCGTGTTTGCAAAATTTGAACTACACCTGGAAAGAGATAGATATGTTGTTGGTGTGGGAGATTGACCTAATATTGGATTTGGAATAGTAGTGGATACATCTGATGGTAAAACTTCAAGCTACCAATACCATTTGTGCTTTGCTTCTTGAACTAATGGTATCTTTAAAGTTTGTTAGTCTTTGGCTGGGGATGCTTATAATGAAATCGTTTTTTGCTTTGAGTGGGGAGTATGCAAATAGGATAATCGAACCATAGGTAAATCCTATTTTTTTAAATATATTTTCTGAGATGTGTGCATATTCATTGCCTTATAGATATTGATGCGACCTTGCTCTTTCTCTATCCGTAAACTTCACTCGAACGTCTAGCTATCACTGCAAGATCACAAAGAACAGAGGCCGTCAGCCGCTTTCTGGGAGGAGCTCCCGGAAGAACGCTCTGACGGTCAAGTTAGAGGGTGTTTTAGGGTTTGTGTGTATTCTCTCTAGAAAGCCCAGAGAACTTACCTCACAGGTCTGAGAGCACATCCTTTTATACCTAGCGCTCCTGCCTGAGCCGTACAAGACAGGATCGCCTTTGGGGAGACAGGATCAGAGGCGCTGATTGGAGGGTCGTGCGCCTTCAACCACTAGAGCGCTCTCATTGGCTCCGACGGTAATGCTCTGATCCTTTTGTTTGTCTCCTGACCGTATCTTTTGTCTTGGAGCAAGGAGCGCCTCTTGGCGGGCGCAAGCCTTCTGCCTGCGCGCTTCGCTCTCGGGGACGCCAGCAGGCACTAAGCCTGCTGGGCTGAGCCTAGTTTGCGTGCCGGAATCTTGGGCTAGACGCGGTTCTGCTGTGCTGCCCTAGGCACGCCATCAAGTCCCCCAGTCCAGTAGCCGTAGTGTTGCAGTGCTAGTTACGGCGTTCTGGGCTTAATTAACTGACGCGTGTCGGTTTTTCTTTATCCGCCACTCCATCCTTAATGGCGACATGACTGGGCATGATGACTGGCAGTTATGTCATTGTGCCAGACATTTTAATGTCCCGCCTCCTCCACTTCTATATAAGGGTATTTGCACGGTTTCTCTTGCCTCATCTGTTTCTCCTCCTCTTTGTGTTTATCTTCCATTTTTCTTTCTGGCAAACCTTCCCGGAGTCATTCCATCCGCCGCCGAGTATCGTCAGTTGGAAATCACTTATGGCTTGTCTTCCTTAGAGGGTGTGGAGTTTCCCTCTCCTGGCTCTAGCATCTCTTCCCCCTGGTAAGACTGGGGTTTACTTGAAAACCCTAGACGCTGGTATACGCTTTCCTCTAACGGATTTTCAGGAGGAGGTCCTCCAGAAAGATGGTTGCAGCCTTCAGATGTTGACTCCCAATGCAGTTAACAAAGTGGTCGCATTTGAAATGATCTGCAGGGCCAACGGGTATCTTCCGGATTACTTCGTCTTCAAGTTTTTCTTCTGATTTTTTGTTACCGGAGATAAATGCACCTTCTCGTTCCGGCGAGGGGGACACGCCTTAGTTCCCGAGAGGCGTACCCCCAAAAATTGGCAGGATAAATGGTTGTGGGTGAATCAGGAGCTGGTTGGGAGTGGTCGCTATCGTGCCCGTGCTTTCGCCGATACCATCCCTAAGCTCTTCCCCCACAACCAGGGTGTCGCCGACTACTTGAAGAGTGTGCAGGTATCCGCTGAATAGTACTCCGAGGCGCTTCTTTCTGGGGTAGGGATGAGCCCCTCTTGGAGGCGGCGTGGCAAAATGGCGGTGTTCTTCTCCGTTGTTGATGGTGAGTGTTGTATCCCTCTTTTCCTTTTCGTCCCCTTATTACTCCTGTGTTATTTATATTTCTGTTCTGCTTTCCCTAGGTGTTGGGTCTTCTCTGTCCATGGATGAGGTGCTGCGAAAACGTTATCGGGGCAAGTTGGAGTTTTGCGAGGTGGATCTGGTCGATCGGCTTCCTCCACCTCACCGGATAGATCAGCTTGCTCTAACCGTTGCCCATCCCGTTCCTCCGACAAGTTCATCGGCGTCCGAGGAGAATCCACTGCATGCTCGCCCCATTTCTGTTGTCATTCCCCTCGGTGACGTTCCTTCTTCCTCCATGGAGGATAGTGAGGACAAAAAGGAGGGAATCATCGCTGATGTCCGGTGGATGCAGGCGAAACAAAAAGCTGTACAAGCCATGCATGAGCCAGTTACTGGCGCGCCCACTACTACCAAGAGGGTACATACTAGGCGCAACTTTTCTCGCCTGCTGAGTTATATGAATTCCACACCAACTGGTGTGGTAGTGATCCCTGATGACGACATGCAACAGTCTGAAGGGATCAACAGGGCGACTGAACAGCCCGCTATTTCAGACTTCTCTTATATTCCTTCTCCAAGTGTTCCGTTTGTTCCTTCAAAGTTTTCTCCAGCAAAAGGTTTTGGTGTCCCTGGACAAGCTGCAGTCTCCAAGGATGGTGGTTCTGGAGATGATGCTTCTGAGTCTATTGTTTTTGTTCCATCCTGGGATCTTCACAATGACTCTCGACTCTCTGTGCGCGCCAATGCTTTGGAATTTTCGCGTCACGCCTTTCCTCCGACTACAGTTGGAGATATGGAGGCGATGGGTAACCCTGCCCTTGCTCACAATATGGACTACGCTGCCGCGCAGGCCATGTTTTATCTTGTTGCAGATTCCTGGCGCGTCCATACCCTTGGCGAGATGGAGACCACGCATGCTGCCTGTGGATCACATGTGGCAAGTGTAACAACGCAAATTTTCAAACAAATTTTTCATTTTAAAAATAAAGTATTTTCATTCAAAACAAGGCATAAATAATTTAAATGTCATGTCAAATACAAATTGTCTAAATCCCAAGATCATAAAAACATCCTTCAGTGTGTACAGATCATGCCGGCGCCTTCCCACGGTCCTCGCTAGTACCTGAAACACATACATAACAACCGTAAGCATAAATGCTTAGTGAGTTCCCCAATATACAACTTACGCACATACGCCTTTCCAGGCCCTGACCTTCCGGTCCATGTGTCTCAGGGGACTTCCGTCCCTGCTGGGTAAACCTTCCGGTCCTACCCACGCCGACCTTCCGGCCCATAGCACAACGCCTTCCGGCCCATAACATAATCGCCTTCCGGCCCATAACATAATGCCTTCCGGCCCATAATATAATCGCCTTCCGGCCCATAACATACATAACACATATAACATATAACTTACCACATATAGCACACATATCACATATCATATCTGACCTTCCGGTCACACAGTCAAACCCTTCCGGGTACAGTATAGTGAGAAGACTCACCTCGTGAATACTGAAAGCTAGCAAATCCTGAAATCAATCGTGCTCGATCCGCCGAGCTACAATCTCCCTATAACATCATATGTCTCTTATTAACACTTTTATCTTCAAAGTTTAACTGTCCTTAAGAAGTCACACGTAGGTCAACTCCGGTCAACGGTCAACAGTCAACGGTCAACTTGACCGGACTCGGCGAGTGCTAGAGCGACTCGGCGAGTCTAGACGTCCTCACCAATTTTCTAAGATTCCCCTTCTACTCGTCGAGTATCCTCCTTGACTCGACGAGTTACTCCTGGAAGAATCGCGGGGCCACCCCGACTCAACTCGCCGAGTCTGAAGAACAACTCGAAGAGTCCCAGTTAATCTTCAAGCTACTCGCCGAGTCTGTTCATCGAACTCGGCGAGTCCATGCCATGCAACCGCTCAAACTGCTTCCTAAGGTCAGAACTGCTCCGACCATTCATAGGTTTGGCCTTCCTAGACTGATCCATCACGTAAGGTCCTCATTTCGGTGCTCATGATACACCCCATGACTAATAATTTACATTTTGACCTAAGGCATAAGGATTCCAATCCAAAACCTCCATCAATTCCCGAAATGCTCAGGCATGGGACATTCTGGACCTCCAAAGGTCCCAATACAGGGTTCCAATCGTTTGGGGGACTAGGGTAACATTCAATCTAGTCACAAAAGGGTTCCATAAACCCTAAATCCATATACACATCAACATAGCAGAGTATACTCGAATTCTTACCTGGATGATGTACTCTCTGTGTCCCCAATCCTCAGAACGTGACTCCCCTTGTTGTTCCCTTAGCCAAGCCTTTCTCTTCCTTGCACAACAACTCTTCCAAAATCAACAATGGCCTTTAACCTTGCTCCAGACGCTCACAATCAATTTAGGGTTTCTCTCAGAAGGCTAGAGTGAACAATGACGGCCAATAAGTCCCTCATATACGTCCCAAACCTGAACGGTTAGGGTTTTCGCTAAACAGCGCAAACTCGCCGAGTCCATATCTGGACTCGTCGAGTCTAGTCGCGAACCCGCGACCAGGTCCGCGATCCTACTCGGCGAGTCTAGGCTCCAACTCGCCGAGTCCCCTTTAAAACACCCCAAAAACATAATTATAACAATACCTGAAATTCCAGGCTGTTACAACTCTCCCCCACTAGGACTAGACTTCGCCCTCGAAGTCTCACTCTGAAAATAGCTCCGGATGCTGCTCCCGCATCTCACGCTCCGGCTCCCAAGTCATTTCCGATCCCTTCCGGTGTTGCCACTAAACCAACACCAGAGGTACCTCCTTGTTCCTCAGAACCTTGATCTTCCGATCCCTGATGGCCACTGGTCTCTCGGCATAATTCAGGCTCGCATCCACCTGAATATCCTCTAATGGAACCACTGCCGACTCATCGGCTATGCACTTCCTCAATTGCGACACATGAAAAGTGTCGTGGATCTGCCCCAACTCTGCTGGCAACTCCAAACGATAGGCTACCCGGCCTATCCTTGCAATCACACGAAATGGCCCAATAAACCGGGGTCCCAACTTGCCCCTCTTCCTGAATCGAATCACTCCTTTCCAAGGAGAGACCTTCAGGAGAACGAAGTCGCCGACTTGAAACTCAAGTTCGGATCGGCGTCTGTCCGCATAACTCTTCTGTCGGCTCTGGGCGATCAATAACCTCTGTCTAACTTGCTGAATCTGCTCTGTCGTCTGAAGCACGATCTCTGTATTGTCCATCACTCTCTGTCCCACCTCTCCCCAGCAAATGGGGGTCCGACACCTCCTACCATACAACAGCTCAAAAGGTGGCATACCAATGCTCGAATGATGGCTGTTGTTGTAGGAGAACTCTGCCAAGGGTAAATACGCATCCCAGCTACCCCCGAAGTCTAACACACACGCTCGAAGCATGTCCTCCAGCGTCTGAATCGTTCGCTCGCTCTAACCGTCTGTCTGGGGATGGTATGCGGTACTAAAATGCAATTTAGTACCCAGCTCCTCATGGAATTTCTTCCAAAACCTGGAAGTGAAGCGCACATCACGGTCTGAAACAATCGAGATCGGCACCCCATGCCGAGATACCACTTCTCTCACATATATCTCCGCCAACTTCTCCGCAGAAGAACTCTCACTGATGGCAAGGAAGTGTGCACTCTTCGTCAACCTATCCACAATCACCCAAATTGCATCGACTCCTCTGGCAGTCCTCGGCAATTTGGTGATAAAATCCATAGTGATCTGTTCCCACTTCCACTCGGGAACTTCCAATGGCTGTAACTTGCCATGCGGTCTCTGGTGCTCGGCCTTAACCCTACGGCAGGTTAAGCACCTCTCGACAAACCATGCGACGTCCCTCTTCATACAGGGCCACCAATACTCTTTCCTCAAATCCAGATACATCTTCATAGCCCCGGGATGGATCGAAAATTTCGATCGATGAGCCTCTTCCATCAAAGTAATATGCGTACCGCCCACGAACGGTACCCAAATCCGACCCTGAAACGTCAGAAGCCCTCGTCCATCCTTAACGAACTCTGAAATCAACCCAACGACCCGCTCTCTCTTCTGCATCTCTGGTCGCACAGCCTCGGCCTGTGCCCCACGAATAGCATCCAATACTGGAGCCATCACAGTCAATCTCAAACATACATCTCGCAATGGAGTGCTCTCCGCCCTGCGGCTCAATGCATCGGCTACCACATTAGCCTTGCCTGGGTGGTACAGGATCTCGCAATCATAATCCTTGACCACATCCAACCACCTCCTCTGACGCATATTTAGGTTGGGCTGATCCATCAAATACTTCAAGCTCTTATGGTCCATGTATATCGTACATCGAACCCCATACAGGTAGTGACGCCAAATCTTGAGAGCGAACACTACTGCCCCCAACTCTAAATCATGCGTGGGATATCTCGCCTCATGAGGCTTCAGCTGCCTCGACGCATAAGCTATCACATGACCCCTCTGCATCAACACTGCACCCAGTCCCGAAATCGATGCATCGCAATATACTACAAAATCCTCCATCCCTTCCGGGAGAGCTAATACCGGGGCTTCGCACAACCTTTGGCGAAGTGTCTCAAAGGAGGTCTGCTGCTCGGGTCCCCATGAGAATGCAACACCCTTCCGGGTCAATCTGGTGAGCGGCACTGCGATCTTGGAGAAATCCTTAATGAATCTCCGATAATACCCTGCCAACCCAAGGAAGCTCCTGATCTCAGAGGGTGACTTCGGCACCTCCCAACTCATCACCGCCTCAACCTTGGCCGGATAGACCAATATCCCTTCTTGATTAACAACATGTCCTAGAAATTGGACCTCTCGCAACCAGAAGTCACATTTGGAGAACTTTGCATAAAGCTTCTCCGACCTCAATACCTCAAGGACCTCCCTCAAATGCTCCTCATGCTGCTCTCTAGATCTCGAATACACTAGAATGTCGTCGATAAATACAATCACTGACCGATCCAACATCGGCCTGCATACCCTGTTCATGAGATCCATGAACACAGCCGGGGCATTGGTGAGCCCGAAAGGCATCACCACAAACTCATAATGCCCATATCGCGTCCTAAACGCTGTCTTCTGGACGTCCTCATCCCGCACTCTCACCTGATGGTACCCTGACCTCAGATCGATCTTGGAAAACCAAGATGCTCCCTGCAACTGATCGAATAAATCATCGATCCTCGGTAACGGGTAACGGTTCTTGACCGTCAACTTGTTCAACTCCCGGTAATCAATGCACATCCGGTGTGAACCATCCTTCTTCTTGACGAACAGAATAGGCGCTCCCCACGACGAGCTGCTCGGCCGAATGAATCCCTTCCCCAGCAACTCCTGAAGCTGCGAGGACAACTCTTGCATCTCTGGAGGTGCAAGACGATAAGGCACCTTAGCAATAGGCGTGGCCCCCGGAACCAGATCGATACCAAACTCTACTTGCCTCACAGGAGGTACTCCCGGCAGCTCCTCGGGGAAAACATCTGGAAACTCACGCACCACTGGGACCTCCTCAACTGACATCGGTCTCTCGGAAACCTCCCGCGTATCCATCACATACGCCACGAATCCCTTACAGCCCTGCTGTAGACACTGCCTCGCCCTAGCGGCCGAACAAAAAGCTGATCCCGAACGGGTACCCTCGCCGTAGACCGAAAGAACTCCCCCACTATGGTCTCGTATAGTCACCAGCTGACGCTCACAGTCGATGACAGCGCCGAATCGGCTCAACCAGTCCATGCCCACAATGACACAGACATCACCCATCGCAATAGGAATCAGGTCAATCGGGAACTCAACCCCAAAAATCTCTAGCACGCATCCCCGGAGAACCTCCGTGGCACAAATCACTCTCTCGTCAGCTATAGAAACTCTCAGAGGCCGACTCAACGACTCACGACTAACGCTGATATGCTGACTAAAAGCTAAAGATACAAAGGACCTACTCGCACCCGAGTCAAATAACACTAGGGCAGGCACAGAGTTCACAAGGAAAGTACCTACGCATATAATAACATAAGCATAACATCTCGACATTAAAATAAATACATGAATTACAGCATACCTGCCACAACATCGGGCGCAGCGCGGACCTCCTCCGCAGTCAGCTGAAAGGCTCTCCCACGAGCCCTCGGGGCTTCGGCCTTCACCGGTCGAGTCGCAGTAGCTCTGGCAGCAGGTGCAGATCCCTGAAGAAGCTGAGGGCACTCGGCCTTCCGATGGCCTGTCTGGTTGCAATGAAAGCAAACCGTAAACCCCTTGGGGCACTCCCTAGCAATGTGCCCCTCCTTGCCACACTTGTAGCAAGCACCAGATCGACATGCCCCATCATGACCCTTGCCGCACTTTCCGCAAGTGTGGCCCTTCGGACCTCCTGTCCTCGAATCGGAGGACTTTATCCGCTTGGCTGTCGGCTGAGACTGAGCCGGCCGCCGGTCCACCCGCTGAGACTCGGCCTCTTCCTTGGCCTGGGTCTCCAACTCAATCTCGCGCTTCCTGGAGTTTGCCTGAAGCTCAGCAAAAGTATGATAGGTGGAGTTCGACACAAACTCCCGGATATCCCTCCTCAAAACACCCAAGTACCGGCTCATCCGAGCCTGCTCAGTGGACACCAGCTCGGGGCAGAACATCGCCCTCTCATGAAACTTCCGCGTGATCACCGCAACAGAATCAGTACCCTGCTTGAGGGTTAAGAACTCCTGAACCAATCGTTCCCTCTCCACCGGGGGAACGTACTCGTCCCTGAACATAGAAGTAAACCCCTCCCATGTCACTGCTGTAATCACTGCCAAAGTGAAGTTCGCCGTCACGAACTTCCACCAATCCTTCGCTCCCAGACGGAGCTGGTTCAAAGCAAACCGTACCCTTAGGTGCTCCGGGCATGAACAAGTGTAGAAGCACCCCTCTATATCAGCGATCCACCTCATCGCAGCAATCGGATCCTGCGTCCCATCGAACTCAGGTGGCTTCGTGTTGCTGAACTCCCGGAACAGCAACGAGTCACCCCCCTGTGGCCTGGCAGCGGCCACAGCTGCGGTAGCTGCAGCGGCTGCAGCTTCAGTCAATACGGCGTACCGCTCCTCAAACGTCTCCATCATGGTGGTCTTAATAGACCCAAACATCTCCGGGATCTCAGCCCGGATCGCTGCAGCTACCTCCTCGTGAATCATCTGACGAATCTCCTCGTCACTCACACCGCTCGAACTCGCTCCGTGGCGTGGTCTAACCATAATGTCTCTGAAATACAACATAAAACTATCAGAGACTCCATCGAGTTTAATCACACTCGATAACGCAACCCTACTCAGTCTCCGATATCCAGGGATTCTTACTTGGGTCTCCCACTGACCCGGTGTCTTCGGTAGTACGGCCCCAATACTACCGACCCCACCGCATCAGCATTCATCCCAAATCTTCCTCCCCAAACCCCGGATAGTGAGTACTCTACTTCTGTTATGCACTATCTACCCGTACACTAGCAAAGCATCTCGTATCGGCAAACTTCCCTAGACTAAGGCATCACAAATCAGGCCACTCTAGTCCTATCATGAATACCTAGTCTTCTAGCATGCATAACAATTCATATCATATAATATTGTAAGGTATTTTGGGGATCTTTACCGTTCGGGCGCTGACTGATCGTACACACTGCTTCTTTCTTGCTTACCACAAAACCATTTACAAGAGTTTATGCCTTTATTTAAAAAGTTTTCCTCAAATCCTCGGTTTGAGTTCAGTTACTCCCGAAGGTGCACCCGAATCCCTCAAACCAAGGCTCTGATACCAATTGTAACCACGCAAATTTTCAAACAAATTTTTCATTTTAAAAATAAAGTATTTTCATTCAAAACAAGGCATAAATAATTTAAATGTCATGTCAAATACAAATTGTCTAAATCCCAAGATCATAAAAACATCCTTCAGTGTGTACAGATCACGCCGGCGCCTTCCCACGGTCCTCGCTAGTACCTGAAACACATACATAACAACCGTAAGCATAAATGCTTAGTGAGTTCCCCAATATACAACTTACGCACATACGCCTTTCCAGGCCCTGACCTTCCGGTCCATGTGTCTCAGGGGACTTCCGTCCCTGCTGGGTAAACCTTCCGGTCCTACCCACGCCGACCTTCCGGCCCATAGCACAACGCCTTCCGGCCCATAACATAATCGCCTTCCGGCCCATAACATAATGCCTTCCGGCCCATAATATAATCGCCTTCCGGCCCATAACATACATAACACATATAACATATAACTTACCACATATAGCACACATATCACATATCATATCTGACCTTCCGGTCACACAGTCAAACCCTTCCGGGTACAGTATAGTGAGAAGACTCACCTCGTGAATACTGAAAGCTAGCAAATCCTGAAATCAATCGTGCTCGATCCGCCGAGCTACAATCTCCCTATAACATCATATGTCTCTTATTAACACTTTTATCTTCAAAGTTTAACTGTCCCTAAGAAGTCACACGTAGGTCAACTCCGGTCAACGGTCAACGGTCAACGGTCAACTTGACCGGACTCGGCGAGTGCTAGAGCGACTCGGCGAGTCTAGACGTCCTCACCAATTTTCTAAGATTCCCCTTCTACTCGTCGAGTATCCTCCTTGACTCGACGAGTTACTCCTGGAAGAATCGCGGGGCCACCCCGACTCAACTCGCCGAGTCTGAAGAACAACTCGAAGAGTCCCAGTTAATCTTCAAGCTACTCGCCGAGTCTGTTCATCGAACTCGGCGAGTCCATGCCATGCAACCGCTCAAACTGCTTCCTAAGGTCAGAACTGCTCCGACCATTCATAGGTTTGGCCTTCCTAGACTGATCCATCACGTAAGGTCCTCATTTCGGTGCTCATGATACACCCCATGACTAATAATTTACATTTTGACCTAAGGCATAAGGATTCCAATCCAAAACCTCCATCAATTCCCGAAATGCTCAGGCATGGGACATTCTGGACCTCCAAAGGTCCCAATACAGGGTTCCAATCGTTTGGGGGACTAGGGTAACATTCAATCTAGTCACAAAAGGGTTCCATAAACCCTAAATCCATATACACATCAACATAGCAGAGTATACTCGAATTCTTACCTGGATGATGTACTCTCTGTGTCCCCAATCCTCAGAACGTGACTCCCCTTGTTGTTCCCTTAGCCAAGCCTTTCTCTTCCTTGCACAACAACTCTTCCAAAATCAACAATGGCCTTTAACCTTGCTCCAGACGCTCACAATCAATTTAGGGTTTCTCTCAGAAGGCTAGAGTGAACAATGACGGCCAATAAGTCCCTCATATACGTCCCAAACCTGAACGGTTAGGGTTTTCGCTAAACAGCGCAAACTCGCCGAGTCCATATCTGGACTCGTCGAGTCCAGTCGCGAACCCGCGTCCAGGTCCGCGATCCTACTCGGCGAGTCTAGGCTCCAACTCGCCGAGTCCCCTCTAAAACACCCCAAAAACATAATTATAACAATACCTGAAATTCCGGGCTGTTACAGCAAGTCTGGAGTGCCGTCTTAACGAGCTTGGTGATGATCTTTGTTTATCTGAGAAGAAGTGTGAGTTGCTAGCGTCTGAGAAAAACGTCCTTGATGAAGCCAGAGCCGTGTTGGAGGCCAAGGTTGACTCCCTCACACAGATGAATGAGGGTTTGATGATTCAGGTGGAGAGTCTTGAGCGTGATGCCACTGATCGTGACAAGCTTGTGTCGTCGCTACAGTCGGATATGAACGCTTCTCGTCGAGACCTGGATTGGTTGGTGCGTGTTGGTGTTGTTCGTATTGTTGATAAGTTGATTGAGCATCCCGATTTTACCAATGTCATAAGCCTCATCCGCCATGTTGCGTTTGTGGCTGGGGCCGAGTCCCTTCAGAAGACTTCTGCTGGTGTTGGTGGTGGGGAGGTAGTTGCTGGTGCTTCTTCGGTTGGTCCTGCGGTTAGTGTAAACGATGCTCTTTTGTCTTTTGTCAGTATGGATCATGCATCTCTGTTGGGTTTGAGGGAGTTAGGTATTGAAGGTCTTCGGGAGTTATGTTCTTTTGGTGGTTCTGAGGGTACTCCAGAAAGTGTGATGGGTCAGGAAATTGTGCCGATAGTTGAGATTGATGCGGGGGGGAATGGTAAGGATGGTGAGGCTGGTGGTGAAGGTGATCGTGGTGTTGGATCAGGTATTGGTAATGGTAATGTTGGTGAGGTGGTCGTGGGTGATGGAGAGGATGTTGGGGAGGGTGCCCCGACATCGTATGCTACCCCTCCTGGGGTGTAAAAATTTCTCTGTTTAGTTGGTTTAGGTTTTGATGCTTTTGACTTGTGTAATGTTTGGAATTTTAAAAACAATGTTTTATTTTCCTGGATGCGTATTTTGTATGCTCTAAGCATTGTCTCTAGGCATTTCGTTTTTCCCATGCTATCGTTGACACACTAAGTGTTGGTATTGGGCGCTCTTAGCACCCAACGATCGAGTTTTGCATGTGAACATTCAATCGTTATAAACTAATACACTAAGTATCAAAGATCAGCAATTGCATTATCATTCTACATTGACCGCAGACTTTTAAATACACTAAGTATTAAACTCATGTCACTAAGCATGGACATATGTACTCTAATTACTTGGGATGTGCTACACTAAGCAGCACATCGATCAGCTGGGATTGCGTCTCTTTCCCTCTTTCTTGTTTAAAAGAAATACTTCTTCAAGTTCCTAGCGTTCCACGTTCTTGGAATCTGCCTTCCTTCCATTGTTTCTAACACATATGTGCCATTCTTGTTTGCTTCTGTGACTCTACAAGGGCCTTCCCATGTTGGGCCCAACTTGCCTTGGGGCTGGGCTCGACTTGCTTCATTTTTCCTCAAAACGTATTCACCAACTCTGAACGCTTTTTCCTTTATTCTTTGATTGTAGTACCTTTCTGTTGCATGCTTGTATGCAACTTGGCCCATTCCAAATTTTTCACGCTTTTCCTCTAGGATATCCAGGTTTATCCTTAGGTCTTGTGCGTTTCTTTCCTCATCCTTGTTGGCCACCCTCAGTGTGTTCACTGCCACCTCCATGGGAAGCATGGCCTCTGTCCCATACGTCAGGCTGAAAGGGGTTTCCTTCATGCTTGTTCGTGGTGTACTTTTGTACGACCGCAGCATTATCGGTATCTCCTCCGCCCAATTCCCTTTTGCTTTGCCCAGCCTCTTCTTGATTCAATTCACAATGGTTCGATTGGATACCTCCGTCTATCCGTTCGCTTGCGAGTGTGCTACTGATGTGAAACGTTGGCTTATCCCTTTGGTGGTGCACCATTCTCTGAACGGGTTCTCAGCAAACTGTAGGCCGTTATCGCTGACAAGAACTTTAGGTGTCCCAAATCTTGTCATGATATTCTTCCACCCCGATATGCACGCCAATGACTCCGCTTCGATCCATTTTGTGAAGTAGTCCACGGCCACCACCATATACTTTAGTTTTCCTGGCGCTTCTGGGAATGGACCTACTATATCTATGCCCCATTGGTAGAATGGCCACGTGTTATGCAGTGGCACCAGGGGGTTCGCTTGGACTGGGGCGTAAGACTGACACTCCCCACATTTCCTGGTCATTTCTATCGCATCTTGCTGTATCGTCGGCCAGTATACCCCCATTCGCAACACCTTGCCCGTTAAATCTCGTGCCCCTTCGTGTGCACCTACCTAGCATGAGTGTGCTTCATGTAACATCTCTCCCCCTTTGGCTTGGTCCACACACTTTAGCCATGGGGTCGTGAACCCTTTCTTGTATAATTCTCCGTTAACCATTGCGTACGAAGGCGCTTTTATACGTATCTTCCTAGCCTCACCATGATCGTCTGGAAACACCCCCCTCTGTAGGTATTCCCGGAACGATGTCATCTACGTGGGCCTGGCTGGGGCTAGGGCGTTCACCTACTGCTCGTCTATACTTCTTTCACGGAGTACCTTTATTAGGACCTTCTTTGACAGGTGGTTGAAGCACGTGGATGCCAACTTACTTAAAGCATCTGCCCTCTTGTTTTCACTCCTGGGTATCTGCTTGATTGTAAACTACCTGAATGATCCTACCAATTGTTTCACCATCTTTACATACTTTCCCATCCTCTGATCTCTTACCTCGAAACTCCCATTAACCTGGTTTGCTGCTAGCCTCGAGTCGGTTAGGGCCGTTACAGCTTTCGCACCCATCTACTTGGCTAGACGGAATCCTACGAGCAGCGCTTCGTACTCCGCTTCATTGTTTGACGTGTGGAAATCGAAACGGAGGGTGTAGGTTACCTCTTCTCCTTCCGAGCTGGTCAGGATCAGCCCCGCCCCTGAGCCTTCCCTGCTGGATGCCCCATCCGTATATAAAGTCCATGAACTGTTATCATCCGGGGCCCTTTCAACTGCCCACACTTTCTCTTTGGTCGGGTCCCCTCCGTCCGAAATTTCTAGTAAGAAATCGGCTAGCGCTTGGCCCTTGATACTTGTTCTTGGGTGGTAATTTATGTCGTGCTCTCCCAGTTCGATCGCCCACTTCGCCAGCCGGCCCAACGTCTCCAGCTTGAGCAGTATCTGTTTGATGGGGTAACTCGTGAGCACCTCGATCTGGTGTGCTTGAAAGTACCGTCTTAGTCGTCGCGCCACATAGATGAGCGCCAGGACCTGCCTCTCTAGCGTGAGATAGTTGAGTTCCGGTCCTTGCAGCGCTCTACTAACAAAGTATACCGGTCTCTGTTCCCCTTCCCTTTCTACAGTCAATACTGAAGATATCGTTTCGCCTGAGTCGAGAGGTACACTTGTAACGTCTCTCCAGGGACAGGGCTGGCCAACGTGGGTAATTCATGTAGTGCTTCCTTGATTCTTTGGAGCGCTTTTTCTGCTTCATTCGTCCATTGGAAATTGCCCTTCTCAATGCATCCATTCAATGTGTGGAATAACGGCATGACCTTGTCAGCAGATTTCGAAATGAACCTGCTTAGAGCTGTAAGTTTCACATTCAAACCCTGTGCTGTTTATTTATTTTTACAACTCTACTGACCTGCTTTATGATGAAATTTGAAAGTGAGTTTGATGTTGCACACCAAGTGCTCGATGAAATGAAACAACCAAATCTTATTTTTACTTTCTTATTCGAAAAATCTCAAAAACAATCTCACTGGAGCTGTTTTGCTGTTGCATTTTTTAAATAGGGAATTTTATTTTGAGATGAAAAGCTTTATAAAAAGAAAAGGCTCCAAGAGTATAAAAGATTATATGTTTATCTATATTCTTTGTTCCTTTCCTTTTGGTGAAATATTCCTCATATTGTAAAGATTTTAAAGGTACTATTCCACTAGGGTTAATGATCATTTCAATAGACATTGATCTGAATTGAGTCCATAGTATAACCACGCAGTAGCAAAACTGCATCAATAGAAAAAGAAATGCTTTTGTGTCTTTGCGTTTTTTTTTTTCTATTTTCGTTATTGCTTTGTTCATTTTGACCTGAGACATTTTAGAATGTAACGTTTGCATCTATTATTCACGTGAACATTATAAAATTTGTGGAAGTACATACCCTAAATCTGATTAATTTGTTTGAAAATTAACAGGTGTCAGTTACTCCCAAATTTGTATCTCATATGATTGAGGCGGATGTTGAAAAGGTTGCATATGAATGGATTACTGTTGCACTTCAAACCGATAACTAAGGTATATCATACAACCTGAAAGAAGAAAAAATAAAGTGATAAAGCGCCAACGGCGCACATGATTCTCATCTAGTTACTTATCGGTTAACAAAAAATAAAAACAGAACCATCGGTTTTAAAAATAGTTTGATTATTATGGTTTGGTTTTGGTTCCGTGTTTTTCCGGAAATACTTTTTCATTTTTATTGTTTGTGTCTACATTTCATTGCATATAATTATACGATCGCTTTTACATATCGGCTTTAATTGTTTTGTCTCAAGATTGGTTTTTTGATCTTTTTAAATCACATATTGTTTGATTTCATTACTAGTCGCAGATCGATGGAATTTGAAATTTGGATTTCAATGATCATATTAAAAAGTTGTTTGTGTACATAAAACCATCTCATCAAAAAATATAACAAAAGAAAAAAAAAGTAAGTTAAAAGGTTGAAAATTTTAGATAAAATTTTCAAATTACACCTACTTAATAAATATTTTTTAATTTATACCTATCTGATAATATTTTTTTAAAAACACCGTTTTGATAAAAATAGAAATAAAAAATAACCCTCCGATTTTGTTGAAGAGAGCTCACCATTTAATTATAATCTTAAAGAAGAAGGAAATAAGAGATTAAAGAAGAAGGAAATAAGAGATTTCAAAGTCAAATGATGTAGGTGCACTTAAACAATAAGAAACTTCATTTTTCATTTTGTTTTCGTTAAGGACATCTCCAATCTATGCAACCTAGGGCCGGCAATTCTCGACACGACACGTGATATGACCCGCGACACGACACGAAATAAATGGGTTTGGGTTGAGTTTTTCAACCCGCCAACCCGTTTATTAAACCGGTCATATATGGGTTTCTCAAAAAATAAACGGGTTGACCCGCCAACCCGTTTATATTCTTAATAAAAAAATTATTATATTTTTAAATGTATTTATGTATCAAGTATTAATATTTAATAAGTATTATAAAATATATACCATTTATTCATGGACCATTCGATTGCTTTGACATTATTACTCGTGGTGGATGGTCTAAGGTCATAAGTCGTAACCTATAAGGCTAAGTCTGTAACATGTTTCTACGAATGTTTTTAATTTTCATTTTGATGTTTAAGACTTAAATATCTAAAATTTAGACCCACGAACCCGCCAACTTGTGAACCCGTATAAATAAATGGGTTGGTGGGTCATATATGGGTTTATGTTCCAAACCCACCAACCCGTGACCCGCTAACCCGTGACCTGTATATTTAAATGGGTCGTGTTTGGGTTGGCATATTTTGACCCGCCAACCTGCCAATCCGCGACACGCCAACCCGAACACGACACGATTGTCAGGCCTAATGCAACCCTCTCATATCAATGTACTTCATCTTTTATTTCTATACAACTTACCTTTTAAACATCTCCCTTACATACAATACATACAACCCTCATACCACTCCATCTCACCTATATATTTATCTCAATCTTTATAAATTTATCATCAAAAAAATCCATACAACCATTGAATAATCATACAACCCCAAAACAATATCATTATACGTCACCACCCTCCAATTTATATAACATCCATACCCATACAACCCTCATTAAAGATGCTCTAGGAAAGAAGATTTATTAAGTGAGATCAACCACAAACGATTCATCTTTTCGATAGTGTTGAAGAGAAGATGAAATACACAACTAAAATATGAAATATATATATATATATATATATATATATATATATATATATATATATATATATATATATATATATATATATATATATATATATATATATATATATATAAAAAAGATCAAAGATGTCAATAACTTAAAGATTTGGGAAAAACATAATAAAAGACCATTCCATACCATTGCAATGTAAATAGAGCATCAACAATATGAATTTTTTCAAGAGTTTAGGTTCGAACAAACCCTTGATAGTTAAAAACAAATAGCATGGACACTTTTTGTAGTTTTTTTTCATATTTTTTTCGTATTTTTTGTATTTGTTTTCGTACTATTTGTTTTAAATTTTTTTTTTTGTATTCTTAACTTTTTTCTTGAACTTTTCAAAAAATATAAAATGTATTAATATACTAGAGTATATTACAATTTTAGTATTTATAGTTTTTGTATTTTTTTAATTTTATTCAAGTAAATAAAATAGTTATATTTATATTTGTAATTTCGGTCCAACTTATTTTCTTTTTATTTTTTTGTTCCTTAGTGTTATTATATTTATGTTACGAAAAAAATGAAACTTAAAAAAAATAGTTTCTTTATTGAGAATTAATGTTTCAATGTGTGATATAACTTGCAAATTAAATCATATTTCTATATATGATATCAATCAATAGTTTAAATTCAAGATAATATTTTTGAATTTGATAATAGGCTAAAACAAAGAACAAAAGAAATAATAATAACCGGTCTTTATAAAAAACATGTTATAGTATTTATATTGAATTCAAGTTCATTTACTCGAGTCAAAATAAATAAAAACATTAGAAAAATCATAAATAACTAAATTAGAAAAAAATAGATAACAAAAGGTTAAAAAGGTAAAAAAAATCAAATTGTTGAAAAATAAAGTTAAAAAATGAAAACAAATAAAGTGTGTGTGTGTGTGTATATATATATATATATATATATATATATATATATATATATATATATATATATATATATATATATATATATATATATAAAGTATACAAAAAACGAAAGGTAAAGTTAAAAAACCATGTAGTTTAATTTTTGTAAATTACACGGACCAAGTTTGAACTTTAAACCCAATTTTAGGACTAATTTTGTAAAAAAAATTAACAATGTTAACCATGAAACCCGTTAAATAGGCTAGAATGATAATTATGCGAGAAAATTATGGCCAAAACAATAATAAAAAATATGTTAGAGTTTTTTTTTTTCAATCACGTGTTAAAAACTTAGGACTTTTATAATATTAGTCCAACATACATAATCTAATTCATAATATTTAACGAATATTTTAATTATTTATAATAGTAAATAGTAATTAATTATATATACGTATAAGTAATCTGTAATAGAAAAAACATCATAAATGGTTCCTGTGGTTTTCCAAAATCTAAAGTTTAATCCCCGTGGTTTAAAAACGTCATAGATGGTCCCTGTGGTTTTAAAACTTTTGACGATTGGTCCTTATTGCTAACTCTGTTAAGTTTTATCCGTTAACTGAAGGGTATTTTCGTCATTTCACTACCACATGGACCATTTATGATGTTTTTGGTTATTAAAAAAAAACTAAATATAATTATTTAATATATAAATGCCTCTCTCTCTCTCTCTCTCGCTCTCTCGCTCTCTCTCTCTCTCTCTCCCTCTCTCTCTCTCTGCAACTCGATTCCTTCCCCAAACCATGTTGCTGCCATTTCCGATAAACCATTTCTTTTCGTCAATGGCAAATTGAAATTTCAGTGGTCATTAGATGAACACCTTGCTCTTTAATCACCATTGACCCTGATTTCTCCTCCTCCCATGTACCAAGAAAGTTCCAAATCTAAAGTTTATTGATTACAATCAACCCAGAACCAGATACGAGAATTAAAGAGAAGAAAATGAGCAAAAAATCGACTTTCTTTAATGCCTGCTTGTACCAGTCTTGCTTGCAATCGAACACGTAATGGGAACGAGACTCAACCTCTTCACCAACGAAGATGGATGCGAAGCAACATGGGAAATCCGTCAGAGATGTAATATCAATTTGAGTTTTGATTTTAGGGTTTTAGATTCGATTTGAGTTCTGATTTTAGAGTTCTAGAATCGACTTCAACCTCATAACACACATAGATATAGCGTTAGATATGGAGGTCTTCATACTAAAAAAACCCTTTTGTACATGTTCGTTTATGGTCGCCGGAATCCAATCGAAACCCTAGCAGCTTCTCGCACCAGAGATAGGGGTTTAAAGGGTACGGTGAAAATGGTTTTTGGACTATTTTCTGTTGGTATATAAACAAGCTACATGATGATGATGAAGATGGTGACATGTAACCGAAGAAGTCGGAGATGAATACGATTTTGAAGATGCAACAACATATAGTTATGTTCTTGATTTTTTGGGACAAACAAACAACAGGAGGTGGGGGATTTCATAGGAAAAGATGAAATGGTCGACATTCCTGGTTACACACACATACACACATAGAGGGGACATTTATATATTAAATAATTATATTTAGTTTTTTTTTTAAATAACCAAAAACATCATAAATGGTCCCTGTGGTAGTGAAATGACAAAAATACCCTTCAATTAGCGGACAAAACTTAACGGAGTTAGCAATAAGGATCAATCGTCAAAAGTTTTGAAACCACAGGGACCATCTATGATGTTTTTAAACCATGGGGATTAAACTTCAGATTTTAGGAAACCACAGGGACCATTTATGATGTTTTTTCTTTGTAATATAATGAATACATCATTATCAAATATCAAGTATATAATAATATGGAATTTATTTAGCATATTTATAAATAATTGATATAATTAATTTAATTTTAATATTCTAATATACATGATTGGATATTCTAATAAATTACTATTAAAAAAGGCTTTTACTTAATTGGCACTACAAGCAAGATTTTAGAATTTGAAAGACAACTTAGGCCCCGTTTGATACGCATCTTTCCAGGTCCAAACAGATCTTTCTGGTTGAATGGACCGGAAAGACTGTTTGATTTGCACAAAAAAAGGGGTCTTTCCCGGTAAGATATGTATTTCTCAGAAAGCCCCAAAATCATATCTTTTTAGCTGAATGGGCTGGAAAGACAATTATGCACCAAACCCTGCCTCTTTCTTTCTTTCTTTCTTTCTTTCTTTCTTTCTTGGATTAGTAATTTTTTTAAATAGCTTTTTTTATATTTTTTTATTTTATGTTTTATTACTTTTTTTCATCATTCAGCACAATCAATCAGATGTACAATTAAACATCATGGTTTCTTTCCCGGTCAGGAAACTTTCCCAGACAGAAACTATCAAACAGGACCTTAGTAGTATTCGTGACACGATAGTGCCATATGTCCATATCACTTGCTAGTGAAAGTCGTGAATGACTTGAAAATGGTTCGTGATGTGTCTGCCAACGAGGCAGCGAGTTGGCAGTGGTTATGAGACCTCAAATACATATCTTTTGCGGTGATAATATATGCTTTTGAGAAGTCACAAATTAAGGGTAAGCTCGGTTTTGATTAATAAGAGAGCAATTTAGAAACATATGTTGAACAATTTAAGCTTGGTGGGACTTTAGAGGTTGACATATCTAAAGTGTTAGAATGAATATTCAAATCTACTCTAATAAATAAAAATCTTTTTGTTACATGTCACGTTTTTATTAATTTTGTCAGATGTCATTTTAAGGTTTTTCTCAATTAACTTTTTTCTTCAAAATGACATTTTATGGGTTTTTACATTTTATTAAATTTCACATAATATTTAAATGTAATAATTATAATAAATGTAATAATAAATAATATCAATATCATTAACTGATATTTCTTCTAATTTCAAAAAATTTAAATTAAAGCCTTATTCTTTTGCTATGTTTATTTATCTAAATTATTAATTTAAATTTAAAAAAGAAAAACGCTTTAATTTTAATAATTCATTATTTTTCTAAATTTTCTTATAAATTCAAATTTATCAAAATGTTAAGAATTTCATAATTAATTTTTTTTAAATGAACTCATGTAATATATGAATTATATACCTAGTATGACGAATAAAGCAATCATGATAACAAAAAGTTCCAACAATCTTAAATATTTGATGTTCTTCTAATTAAACAATTTGCGTTTTTTCTTTTAATTTTGGAAAAAGGGTATAGTTTACTTTTAAAAATGTCTCATAATCAAGGTCTTTTTTTTTTTTTTTTTTTTTTTTTTTTTTTTTTTTGTCATGAGTCGGATAATTTTAAATAAATACAAACAATAAAATTGAAAGTAGAAAAATATCAAAGGATAATAACATACGAAAAACACTACCATTACTGTAAAGAAAAAAACCCGATTTATACCGCTCAACCATTCTGACTTGGTTAAAGTTCCAATGATTATCATTAGGATATTTAATGATTTGACATTCTTGTGCCACTGACAACTTTAAAATGTAAATATAAAAAAATAATACAAAATTATGTCATCCGGGCATTTCCAAAGATTTGGTGTTCTTATACAAACATTCAAAGTTAGATGTATGCAAGAGGAAGACATCAAAAACACAACTATGAATATACTCCCAACACATTTAATTATTATTATTATTATTATTATTATTATTATTATTATTATTATTATTATTATTATTATTATTATTATTATTATTAATAGCCTTTTACTTTACTAAATCCATACACAGACCATCCATGTTGATGACAATCGAATGCTGCAAAGGTGGCACATCAACCCATTTTCATATTTAAAGGTAGTTTGTCACATTTCTTTAGCAAACTCTTTCATCGTCTTCATCTATTCATTAATAAAATACAAGAGTTTGTTTGGTATAAATAATGGAATGAAATCACAAAAAAGTAAAATGAAGAAGGTATTTGAATTGATCACTAAGTTTGTTGACTTGAATAGACGGAATTATCATTTAAACATGTTATTTGTTATATACAACTAAAAAACTAAATAAAACTAAATTGATATATAATAACATGTAGATAAATAAAAAAACTTTAATCTAATAAGTATATTGCTAAATAATTTATATATAAATATAAAACATGGTTTATTTTAAACGTCAAAAAGGTTTTTGAAAAATTTAGAGACATTTTTTTACAAAATTGTCTATCATAAAAACTTAAAATACAATTGCAATAAACAATTCCAGTCACTGTTGGACCGAGTGTGATATGAGTCATATGACACTAGGAGGTGGGCTGAGGCTTGGCCACCGACCATTCTCGCAGAGTGTTAACTTGAAGGTGGCCCATTAATGTTTAGGCCCGATCTAGTAGTCTGTATGGAACATGTTGGTATGGGAGCCCAATATTAGACGATGATTTCCTCATGAATGATGTAAGTTAAAATATATACAAAATAATAGGGGTATAGTTATAGTATATGCTAAAACAAATCATGCCTAAACTGACTCAAAAGCTTGTCCTTCGAAGAAAGACTGCAACTATTTACGTTGGCATAATAAAATATAGTGGCTTTTATTTAGCAATTATCCAAATAATTGTCTTTCACTTTAATTGAAATATACCTTTTCCTTAGATGATAAACCCTAGCTCTATTCCCTTTTATTTTGTTATCAGTTTACATTTACGTCCATTTCAAGTTTTGAAGATCAAGGATATGTCGCGCGTGATTACATGGTTATGGTGGTCCTCCTCCCATTAACTTGGGATGTTTCCACATTTTCATACTTAATTATATAGAATTGACATACTGAGGCCCATTAAGTTGGGTCCTCAATTCCTCATACCAACTGTGGGTGTATTAGGTTCATGCATTGGATTCTAGTGCTCTCATCTTTGGAATTGACGATACATATCCGTTCATTTCGGTGTTTTCACCTAACTTTTCTTTCTTGTCATGGAGTTGTTGGATTCATTAATCTCAATCTTAATCTCTCTCAAATTAATGGCTACATACCCATTTTTTTTTTTTTTATTTTTTTTTGTCAATTTTATCGGGTTTAGAGGTATTGAGCCCATTTCTGTGGGTCGTAATGTCTACTTAGACATGAACAAAAAGATTGGTCCCGAAAAAGACAGAGACTGAACTAGTGTGAAAATAGACTAGTCCCAGAAAACTAGACGAAAAAAAGACTTGCACAAGATCTTTTGGGACCAATCCAAAATAATAATAATAATAACAACGGACTCCTTCAATATTGGTCTAAAAAAAAGACAAGATTGATCCGAGACCGGTCTAAAAAACATAAGCCCTAAGTTTATATACATATCATTTTAGTGTTAATTATACATTTATTAATCACACATTAACCAACTTTTTTCCCTTATTATTTTTATTAAATTTTAGTGTATCATTTTTTTGTAAATTTTAATGTTAACAGAAACACTCAAAACTAAAAGTACTAAAAGAACAAAAACCATCGAAAAAGAACTGAAACATGTGCACAAAAAGACTGCGATACTAGATTGAAAAGACAAAGACCAGTCTAAATAGAACGGTGTGAAACCGTTTGTAAAGAGTCTCCAAAAAACTAGACTGTTGCGAAACTGACCCGATACTGGTACCGTCAATGTGCATCTCTATCTTCTTATAATCATATTTGGCACTGAAGATCTCACCAATGTCCATTTATACGTACTTTGTTCATATGCCAAATAGTTCTAAGCTGATGCTAATTTTGTTTATGTGTTGTGGGTTATTTCGCATAACTAATATGATAAGCATACTCTTGATTTGCATTGGTTTTGCTACAAAAGTTAATGGATAATCTGATAATCATAAATATGGGCATATGTAACATTTTCTAATTTGATAAACTATTTGACCAATATCACCAAATGACCACCCATTTGCAATGGGTCAATTAGGAAACTGCAAAATTACTTTTCTTTTATTTTCTTTCGAAATGACATTATCATTTTTAAAGACGAACATGTTCCCAATATAATTGCAAAAGATGTTTATTTTTTTTCCATTTTTTTTTTGAATTTCATTTCGCAATGTTTGTCATTGTTCACATGCAGGAGCTGGATTATTGAGTTTCTATTAAGCAAACATTGATATTGGAAAAACACAGAAATTATGTCATTATGTTATTAGGGCATTTCCAAGATTTGGTGTTCTTATACAAACATTCATACATAGATGCCTGCAAGACACTAGAAACACAACACCTATGAATATACTCCCAACACATTAATTTAATTTCCTTTTTTTTTATGTATAAACCTTTTATTTTATTAAATCCGCAGACACACAAACACCATTACTGAAGGTTTTTGATCTTAAACAGTTGCAATTGGGTCGACCCTGATGGTGTCTTCCATAGCTGTCTTAAAAGCTTCAAATCGGGGCTCTTTTGCCTGAAACTTCACTTGTGCATAGAGCTTCATGTAATCCTCAAACACAAATTTCGGGTAGATATTGTTTTTCTCTTCTGCTTTGTTTACTAGTTCTGGGGCAGGGTAGATCACAGCATCACTGCCCGGATTGTAAAATGATGCAATCGACATGCGGGTCCCATCTGTTTGAGCAATCACTCTATGCATCACACTCTTGTACCTTCCATTTGTAATCACCTGAAAAAGAAAGATAATGTTTTTAGTACACCCTTTATTGTTTCAAGAAACGGGTATGATTCTTTAAACATGAAGTACAACATTTTATTGCAATACTCTATACTTGGGCTAAATGCAAGAAGTTGCAATATATTTGTGTATTATAAAATCATATTTTCATTTCTTTTGATTACAACAATGTACATACTTTAAAAATGTACCCAAACTATAGCATTGTAGCATAACATCCTATTTTAATTTTTTTTGTTATATTATTGTACTTTTGGTTTTTTATTAAGGCCCTTGTACTTTGAAAAATCTACTAAATTATTGCATTGCACTTTCAATTTATTTCTCATTAAGACATTATATTTTGAAAGTTCTATCAAGCTATACCTTTCTATTTGGATGACATTGCTACATTTAGATCAATTTTTCAAAAAACAATGTTGTGATAGGAACAAATAGAAGTAGATTGTTATAAAAAAAAAACAAATCAATGATAGTATGTTGCTATTTTTTGCATATGTTTAAATGGAGTTTGGTTTAAATTGTTGTAATATATACCTCAAGTTGATCACCCAAGTTGATGACAATCGAATGATGCATAGGTGGCACATCAATCCATTCTCCATCTTTAAGTAACTGGAGCCCACTGACCTTATCGTCCTGAAAGAGCAATATAACACCGCCAGCATCGGTGTGGGCCCGCAGACCCTTGATAAGATCGGGCTTGGGGCAAGGAGGATAGTTGCTCACCTTGGTCCCAAAGGTGGGGCCCTTGGAGCCATAGAAAGCTTTCTTGAGATAACCCTTCTCTAATCCCAAATTCTCACATAATATGTCTAAGATATTTTCAGCTAGTTTCTCAATTTCTTTAGCAAACTCCTTCATCACCTTCCTGTAATCACACATAAACCATAAGGGTCTCTTTGTTATAATGGAATAGAATTTGAAAGAGTGGAATGAACAAAGTAATTAATGGAATGGATCATTAGCTTTGTTAGCATATCTAGTTGGCTTGTAATAACAAAATAATGTACAATAAAACGCTAGATAAAACGAAAATGATAAATAAACCAATTTATTATTTCATAAAAATAAACTTTAAGCAAACTAGATATCGTTAAATAAATCGTATATGAACACATATTGATGTCGGTTGAATATAAATCCTATAATATAACTTTAAATAATAAAAAGAATTGTCATCTAAAACAATTGTTTACAAAAGTAAATACCATGATATTTTGAAATAGAATCATAGTAGAAAAAATATTTAGTTATAACACTAAAAAAGTCATTTGGTTTTAGTTTTTAATTTATTTAATTTTAAAAACACTAGTAGTTATTGAAGATCATATAAATAAAATAAAATAAAAGTTATATATGATTTTAATCTATCAACATGAACGAACGGAATCGCATTCCAGATTTCCGGAATAAATTCTTTATTCCACTCTTACGTGGCGAACAAACTGTATCGATTTTTACATTTATCTCAATGATCAACAATCTATAAATAAAAAAATCATCATAATAAATTAATAATCATTATGTATTGTATATACTATATACCTGTATTCATCTTCAAGATCAGGGATCTCAGAGATGTTGGATTCAGGAAGATGACGGAGATAAAAAGTACTCTCCCAATCCAAATCTTCAATTTCACTTTGAACTGCTTCTAAGCCTTTACTAGCCACCATTTCTTTAAACCTTTCTTCCATGCATTTCTTGTAATGCCCTTTTGTCATCTTCTCCACAGTGTCCAAAAGCTCAGTCGATATCCCGTGATGCACAATCTTCAGTATAAATCATACATACAACAAAACAATAATAAGTTACAAGTTACAACAAATGATAGCATAGAGTACAAGTGATGATTGCATACCTCAAAGAAACCCCAGTTTTCACAAGCATCATTGATCAAGTTCATTGTTGCAGACCTTTCTTCTCCATTCAGCTTCTCCATGTTCACAATCGGGAATGTCGCCATTTTTTTCTTCAGAGTGTTTAAGTTGTGTGTGTGTGTAGGGAAAGGTGATGTTAGTGTGTGTGGAATGAAGGTGGGGGTGGTTGCAATTTATAGTGGAATTGAAGAAGGTGGGGGGAAGTAGGAAAATTAGAAACAAGGAAAAAATGGAACAGGACTCATGCAAATTTTGCATGTAGCATTCTTTGTGGGACCCTTTTGAAAAGTTATGGTCAGCCTATGACCATGGGTCTAAATCATCTCTTTAGTTATGTCATTATCATTTTGGTTTATTGTAACTTATTGTTAAAATAACATTTCTATAAAAGAAAACTTATTACTTGGTTCATAAATCATGTTCTAAAAAATGTATTTGTTCATTGAACTTATTATCGATACAAAGATATTGGACCAGAGATTGGGACCATAGATTGGAGACCTGAGATATTGATCAAAATTTTGGATCAAACCAATAAAAACTTAGTCCCGTTTGATAGTTTTTGTCTGAGAAAGTGTTGTCTGGTAAAGTGCTGTCTGGGAAAGTTTTCTGACTGGGAAAGATACAATGCTGTTTGATTGTACATCTGATTGACTGTGCTGGATGATGAAAAAAAGTAATAAAAAATAAATTTAAAAAAAAATTATTTAAAAAAAAAATTAATAATCCAAGAAAGAAAGAAAGAGGTGGGGTTTGGTGCATAATTGTCTTTCCAGCCCATTCGGCCAGAAAGATATGATTTTGGGGCTTTCTAGGAAAGACATATCTTACCGGGAAAAACATTTTTTTTTGTGCAAATTAAACAATCTTTCCGGTCCATTCAGCCAGAAAAATTTGTTTGGACATGAAAAGATGCGTATCAAACGGGATCTTAGTAGATACAGATCCCGTGTATCTAATTATTTCGATCATGTAAACTATGTTAACCCTTGCTTGTTTTATTTTTCTTTGTATTTTTATATCGAGTTTGTATTTTTTTAGGCCACAATTTTATTATTTTATTTGGGAAAATGTTGATTTTAAACATGTATTTTAAGCTCTTCTTAGAATTAAAAGAGTTATTCCATGTTTGAATTCTAACAAGATTTAATTTTAAGATTGCATTTTGAGCAATTTTTGCGTGCTTTTTGTAGTTGGATTAAGTGCAATTATTACTTATAATGTATTTCTTTTGTGTAAAATTTATCTTTATTTGTAAGGATGTTTTAGAACATACCTTTTACGTGCTTTTTGCATACTTTTTATACAAGTGCACATGCTTTTTATTGTTGTATATATTTTTAAATGAAAAATGATTAGCTTTTTTTGAAATGATGTTGTAAATCATGTATTTTACGTGCTTTTAGTATTTGGATTAAGTGTAATTATTACTATAATGTATTTCTTTTGTGTAAAATTTATCTTTATTTGTAATGATGTTTTAGAACATACATTTTACATGTTATTTTGCAAATTTTTTATACAAGTGCACATGCTTTCTATTGTTGCATATCTTTTTAAATGAAAAATGATTAGCTATTTTTGAAATGATGTTGTAAATCATGTATTTTATGTGGTCCTCATATGCTTTTTGTACTTTGAGACGTGCATTTTGGGGTGCGGTGACTATTTTTAAGTTGTAAAGAGTGCATTGAAGTTGTACATTGATATGATTTGTCATTTTGTAGATTTCAGTCAATAATAGGTCTTTATTGAGTTGAATGAGTCTAATATACCATTGCTATTGCATAAAATACAAGTGCATGAAGAATTATTGGTATGGAAAAATGATTTAATAACTTTTCCCTACTTTTGTGCCCCATGACGTAAAGATTTAATTGCTATTTATGTTTTATGTTAAATATTTTGATTAAAGGGTGTTTGATAATTTTCATTTTGAGTCGGATATAACTTTAAATTGGACGGATTAAGGTCTCGTTTGATAGTTTCTGTCTGAGAAAAATTTTCTGATTGGGAAAGTGTAACAACGCGAATTTTCAAAATAAATTTTTGATTTTTAAAACATTCATTCATTCATAAATATTGTCAAACACATTGTATCAATGTTATTATCACAAAACATTTCCCCAGAATCTCCACAAAAACTCCAATGCGTGTGTGTACGAATCATGTCGGCGCCTTCTTGCGCTCATCACTAGTACCTGAAACACATAACACAACAACTGTAAGCATAAATGCTTAGTGAGTTCCCCAAAATACCACATACAACACATACGTCACTCAAGGCTATAGTACGACCCTTCGGTCGTTGTGTCTCAGCGGGACCCTCCAGTCCCGTAGCTCGTTGGACCCTTAGGTCCGGTCATAGCTCGTTGGACTCTCCGGTCCGGTCTATATCATCATACAACATACAAATATCACATAGCACATAATCTCATACATAACAAATAAGACCCTCTGGTCATCGCATAGTACCACTCTAGGTAACGTATAGTGAGAAGACTCACCTCGATGTCTCGGAAAATATCTGACTCGGAAGAAATATAATCTAGCCTCCGCCTAATCACATAAAGTAATACTCCCATAAATACAACTGTACTCAACTCTAAAGTTAACAAGGTCAATGGTCGAACTTGACCCGATTCGGCGAGTGCACAAGGGCGACTCGGCGAGTCTACACGTGTCCACTGACTCTCTTAGATTCTCTCTTGGCACGTCGATTACTTCACTTGACTCGACGAGTTCCACCTGGCATGAATCGCGGGGCCACCCCGACTCAACTCGCCGAGTCTCAAGAACAACTCGGCGAGTTCCAACTTGAACTCAGACCCCTAACTCTCCCTTACTCACCGAGTCATTCCACCAACTCGGCAAGTCCACTCACTGAGTGTTTAACGGGCAACCTTCATACTACTTGCCGAGTCTGTTCTTCGGACTTGGCGAGTTCATGCCATGCACAATCTCAAAACGATCACTTCTGAGGTCAGATCTGTTCCATACAATCATAGATCTGGCCTCCCCAAGCATGATAATCACGTAAAGTTCGGACCTTGACATACAAATAACATAGAAATGGTCCAAAATGGTGATTTAGCCCCAAAAATGACATTCCAAGCTCATGACTTCCAAAAAGACTCATAAAGCTCCAAGGGATAAACTCTCTCGACCTCTTTGGGTCCAGATCCAGAACACAAACTCGAGGAGGTACCAAATACACCACTTAATCAATCTCAAAAAGGGTTTGGAAAACCCTAACACTAAGAATCAACACCAAACTGAAGAAGGTCCGAGAATAATACCTCAATGAAATCTCTATGAGCTCAAAACCACCAAAAATCGCACCTCCTACAGCCTCCTCTTGACTTAAACACTTCCTTCTTGCAAAAACACCCACCAAATATCAAGATTGGCCTCTCTTTCCTCACAAATGCTCTAGATCTCTTTAGGGTTTCTCTCTGGGGTTGGTGGCCGCAAATAACGGCCATAAGGCCCTTTAAATAGGTCTCAAACCCTGGAAATTAGGGTTTCATTAAATAGCGTGGACTCGCCGAATCCACTCATGAACTCGCCGAGTCCAGCTGTGAACTCGCATACAAATCCGCGACCATACTCGGCGAGTTTAGACGCCAACTCGCCGAGTACCCCCACAAAACCCAAAAATAAAAGAACAATATATCATACCTGGGAATCCAGGTGTTACAATTCTCCCCCACTAGAATCAGACTTCGCCCTCGAAGTCTCACTCTGCAAACAACTCCGGATGCTGCTCCCGCATCTCACGCTCCGGTTCCCAAGTCAACTCTGACCCTTTCTGATGCTGCCACTGGACCTGCACCAACGACACTTCCTTGTTCCTCAAAACCTTGATCTTCCGATCCCTAATCGCCACTGGTCTCTCGGCATAATTCAGGCTCGCATCCACCTGAATATCTTCTAAGGGCACCACTGCCGACTCGTCGGCTATACACTTTTGCAACTGCGACACGTGGAAAGTGTCATGAATATGACCCAACTCTGCTGGCAACTCCAAACGATAGGCTACCCTGCCTACCCTCGCAATCACCCTGAAAGGTCCAATATAACGGGGCCCCAACTTGCCCCTCTTCCTGAATCGGATCACTCCTTTCCAAGGAGAGACCTTCAGGAGCACGAAGTTGCCGACCTGAAACTCGAGCTCGGACCGGCGTCTGTCCGCATAACTCTTCTGACGACTCTGAGCGGTCAACAACCTCTGCCTGACCTGCTGGATCTGCTTTGTCGTCTGAAGCACAATCTCGGTGCTGCCCATCACATGCTGCCCTACTTCTCCCCAGCAAATAGGGGTTCGACACCTCTTCCCATAGAACAGCTCAAAGGCCGGCATGCCAATGCTCTAATGATGGTTGTTGTTATAAGAAAACTCCGCCAAGGGAAAATACGTGTCCCAACTCCTGCCGAAATCCAACACACATGCCTGGAGCATGTCCTCGAGCGTATGAATCGTCCGCTCACTCTTCCCGTCAGTCTGTGGGTGGTATGCGGTACTAAAATGCAGTTTCGTACCCAATTCCTCATGAAACTTCTTCCATAATCTGGAAGTGAAATGTACATCTCGATCTGAGACAATCGAGATCGGCACTCCATGCCGCGATACCACCTCTCTCACGTACATCTCTGCCAACTTCTCCGCGGAAGAGCTCTCACTGATGGCCAGGAAGTGAGCACTCTTCGTCAATCTGTCCACAATCACCCAAATTGCATCGACACCCCTCGCGGTTCTTGGCAACTTGGTGATGAAATCCATGGTAATCTGTTCCCATTTCCATTCGGGAATCTCCAATGGTTGCAGCTTACCATGTGGACGCTGGTGCTCGGCCTTCACCCTGCGAAAGGTCAAGCACCTCTCTACAAACCATGCGACATCCCTCTTCATACAGGGCCACCAATAATCCTTCTTCAGGTCCAAAAACATCTTAGTGGCCCCGGGATGGATCGAGAATTTCGATCGATGAGCCTCTTCCATCAAAATGGTATGCGTTCCGCCCACAGACGGTACCCAAATCCGGACCTGAAATGTCATAAGCCCCCGGCTGTCGGTAACAAATTCCGATACCAGCCCGACAGCTCGCTCCCTCTTCTGACTCTCTGGCTTCACAGCCTCAGCCTGGGCCCCACGAATAGCATCTAACATCGGGGTCATCACTGACAATCTCAAACAAACATCTCGAATTGGGGCGCCCTCCGCCCTATGGCTCAATGCGTCGGCTACAACATTAGCCTTGCCCGGGTGGTACAGGATCTCACAATCATAATCCTTGACCACGTCCAACCACCTCCTCTGGCGCATATTCAGGTTGGGCTGATCCATCAAATACTTCAAGCTCTTGTGGTCTGTGTATATTATACACCGAACCCCATACAGATAATATCGCCAAATCTTGAGAGCGAACACTACTGCTCCCAACTCCAAATCATGAGTGGGATATCTCGACTCATGAGACTTAAGCTGCCTCGATGCATAAACAATCACATGCCCCCTCTGCATAAGCACCGCTCCCAATCCGGATATTGATGCATCACAATAAACCACAAAATCTCCCATCCTTTTTGGAAGAGCTAACACTGGTGCTTCGCATAATTTCTGGCGAAGTGTCTCGAACGAGGTCTGCTGCTCCGGACCCCAAGAAAACGCAACACCCTTCCGGGTCAACTTGGTGAGTGGCACGACGATCTTGGAGAACTCCTTAATAAATCTCCGATAATAGCCGGCCAAACCCAGAAAACTCCTGATCTTGGTAGGTGACCTCGGCACCTCCCATCTCATGACCACCTCAATCTTGGCCGAATCGACCAATATCCCATTCTGGTTAACGAGGTATCCCAGAAACTGAACCTCTCGCGGCCAGAACTCACATTTTGAGAACTTGGCATAAAGCCTCTCCGAGCTCAGAACTCCGAGGATCTCCCTCAAATGCTCCTCATGCTGCTCTCTAGATCTCGAATACACCAAAATGTCGTCGATGAACACGATCACTGAGCGATCCAACATCGGTCTGCACACCCGGTTCATGAGATCCATGAACACCGCCGATGCGTTGGTGAGTCCGAAAGGCATCACCACGAACTCGTAATGCCCATAACAAGTTCAGAATGCTGTCTTCTGGACATCCTCCTCCCGCACCCTCACCTGATGATACCCAGACCTCAAATCGATCTTGGAGAACCAAGATGCTCCCTGCAACTGATCAAACAAATCATCGATCCTCGGCAATGGGTAACGGTTCTTGACCATTAGCTTATTCAGATCACGATAATCAATGCACATTCGGAGCGAGCCATCCTTCTTCTTGACAAAAAGGATAAGCGCCCCCAAGGCGAACTGCTCGTCCTGATAAACCCCTTCCCCAGCAGCTCCTGAAGCTGCGAGGATAACTCCTGCATCTCCAGAGGCGCAAGGCGATATGATGCCTTAGCGATAGGCGCAGCTCCTGGGACCAACTCAATACCGAACTCTACCTGCCTCTCCGGAGGCATACCCGACAATTCCTCTGGAAACACATCCGGAAACTCGCGCACTATCGGAACCTCATCCACCGACTTCGGTCTCCCTGAAACAACCCTCGCATCCATCACATATGCCACAAATCCTCTACAGCCCTGCTGTAGACTCTGTCTCGCTCTGGCGGCCGAACAAAATGCTGACCCCGCATGGGTACCCTCGCCGTGCACTGTAAGAACTCCCCCACTAGGGTCTCGAATCGTCACCAACTGACGCTCGCAGTCTATCACAGCTCCATATCGGCTCAACCAATCCATACCCACTATAACACACACGTCCCCTATCACGATCGGAACCGGATCTATCGGGAACTCCACACCGAAGATCTCAAGTACACATCCTCGAATCACATTCGAATCATACATTGCTCGCTCATCAGCTATGGAAACTCGCAGAGGCCGATCCAACATCTCTCGACAGACACTAATATGCTGACTAAATGCTATGGAAACAAATGACCGACTCGCACCCGAGTCAAATAATACCAACGCAGGCACAGAACTCACAAGAAAAGTACCTACACATATAATCATATAAGCATAAAACTCAACTCAAATAAAAGATGGAAAGAGAATACATACCAGCCACAACATCGGGCGCCGCGCGGACCTCCTCTGCGATCAACTGAAATGCCCTCCCACAAGCCTTCGGGGCCTCGACCTTCACCGGCCGAAGCTCGGTAACCCTAGCAGCAGGCGCAGATCCCTGCGCTGATCCCTGAAGAAGCTGCGGGCACTCGGCCTTCCGATGGCCGATCTGGTTGCAATGAAAGCACACCGAAAATCCCTTGGGGCAATCCCTCGCGATATGCCCCTCCTTCCCACACTTGTAGCACACCCCAGCCCTGCACGTCCCCTCGTGACTCTTACCGCACTTCCCATAAGTGCGGCCCTTCGCGCCTCCAGACCTCGAATCAGCAGGTTTAGCCCGCTTGGCTGCCGGCTGAGACTGAGCCGGCCACCGATCCATCCTCTGAGACTCGGCCTCCTCCCTGGCCTGAGTCTCCAACTCGATCTCCCTCTTCCGGGAATTTGCCTTGAGCTTAGCAAATGTCCGATAAGTCGAGTTCGCCACGAACTCCCGAATATCTCTCCTCAGCACACTCAGATAACGGCTCATACGAGCCTGCTCAGACGACACCTGCTCAGGGCAAAACATTGCCCTCTCATGAAACTTCCTGGTGATGACTGCCACAGAATCAGTACCCTGCTTGAGGGTCAAAAACTCCTGAATCAACCGTTCCCTCTCCATCGGGGGAACATACTCCTATCTGAACATAGCGGTGAACCTCTCCCAGGTCACCTCGGAAATCTCAGCCAAAGTGAATTTCGTCGTCACGAACTTCCACCAATCCTTCGCTCCCAGGCGGAGCTGGTTCAAGGCGAACCGAACCCTCAAGTGCTCTTGACAAGAGCACGTATAGCGGCAATCGGGTCCTGCGTCCCGTCGAACTCTGGTGGCTTCGTGTTGCTGAACTCCCGTAACAACAACGAGTCACCTCCCGGAGGTCTGGCAGCAGCAACAGCAGCAGTAGCTGCAGCTGCAGCAGCCTCAGTCAATGCGGCGTACCGCTCATCAAAAGTCTCAATCAATGTGGTCTTGATGTCCCCAAACATCTCGGGAATCTCATCCCGAATGGCAGCAACAACCTCCTCATGAATCAATCGACGGATCTCCTCGTCGCTGACACCACTACTCTCAGGTGTGTGTCGAGTCCCAACCATGATGCTTCTGAAATACAACAGAAATTATCAGAGACTCAATAGAGCATACACATACTCGATGATGCAACCCTACTTGTCCTCCGTTGTCCAAAAGATTCTTACTTGGAATGCCCACTGATCCGGTGTCTCCAGTGACCACACCACATCAATATTCACTCCAAGTCCTCCTCCATGGATCTTGGATTACAAGTACTCTACTCTCAAAGCATCTCAACAGCAGAAATCTCCTAGGCTAAGGCATCACAAATCAGGCCACTCTAGTCCTAATATGTATACCTAGCCTACTCTAGCACGCATAACATAACATATCGCATAACACATAAAGTAAGGGTACTTTTTGGGGATTCACCGTTCGGGCGCTGGCTGATCGTACACACGGATCTGCTCTGTTTGTCTCAAAACTCTTTTTACTCTTTTCAAAAGTTTTACTTCATTATCAAAATTTTTGCTCAAATCCTCAGTTTGAGTTCAGATACGCCCGAAGATGCATCCAAATCCCTCAAACCAAGCCTCTGATACCAACTTGTAACAACGCGAATTTTCAAAATAAAATTTTGATTTTTAAAACATTCATTCATTCATAAATATTGTCAAACACATTGTATCAATGTTATTATCACAAAACATTTCACCAGAATCTCCACAAAAACTCCAATGCGTGTGTTTACGAATCATGTCGGCGCCTTCCTGCGCTCATCACTAGTACTTGAAACACATAACACAACAACTGTAAGCATAAATGCTTAGTGAGTTCCCCAAAATACCACATACAACACATACGCCACTCAAGGCTATAGTACGACCCTTCGGTCGTTGTGTCTCAGCGGGACCCTCCAGTCCCGTAGCTCGTTGGACCCTTAGGTCCGGTCATAGCTCGTTGGACTCTCCGGTCCGGTCTATATCATCATACAACATACAAATATCACATAGCACATAATCTCATACATAACAAATAAGACCCTCTGGTCATCGCATAATACCACTCTAGGTAACGTATAGTGAGAAGACTCACCTCGATGTCTCGGAAAATATCTGACTCGGAAGAAATATAATCTAGCCTCCGCCTAATCACATAAAGTAATACTCCCATAAATACAACTGTACTCAACCCTAAAGTTAACAAGGTCAACGGTCGAACTTGACCCGATTCGGCGAGTGCACAAGGGCGACTCGGCGAGTCTACACGTGTCCACTGACTCTCTTAGATTCTCTCTTGGCACGTCGATTACTTCACTTGACTCGACGAGTTCCACCTGGCATGAATCGCAGGGCCACCCCGACTCAACTCGCCGAGTCTCAAGAACAACTCGGCGAGTTCCAACTTGAACTCAGACCCCTGACTCTCCCTTACTCACCGAGTCATTCCCCCAACTCGGCAAGTCCACTCACTGAGTGTTTAACGGGCAACCTTCATACTACTTGCCGAGTCTGTTCTTTGGACTCGGCGAGTTCATGCCATGCACAATCTCAAAACGATCACTTCTGAGGTCAGATCTGTTCCGTACAATCATAGATCTGGCCTCCCCAAGCATGATAATCACGTAAAGTTCGGACCTTGACACACAAATAACATAGAAATGGTCCAAAATGGTGATTTAGCCCCAAAAATGACATTCCAAGCTCATGACTTCCAAAAAGACTCATAAAGCTCCAAGGGATAAACTCTCTCGACCTCTTTGGGTCCAGATCCAGAACACAAACTCGAGGAGGGACCAAATACACCACTTAATCAATCTCAAAATGGGTTTGGAAAACCCTAACACTAAGAATCAACACCAAACTGAAGAAGGTCCGAGAATAATACCTCAATGAAATCTCTATGAGCTCAAAACCACCAAAAATCGCACATCCTACAGCCTCCTCTTGCCTTAAACACTTCCTTCTTGCAAAAACACCCACCAAATATCAAGATTGACCTCTCCTTCCTCACAAACGCTCTAGATCTCTTTAGGGTTTCTCTCTGGGGTTGGTGGCCGCAAATGACGGTCATAAGGCCCTTTAAATAGGTCTCAAACCCTGGAAATTAGAGTTTCATTAAAGAACATGGACTCACCGAGTCCAGCTGTGAACTCGCGTACAAATCCGCGACCATACTCGGCAAGTCTAGACGCCAACTCGCCGAGTACCCCCACAAAACCCAAAAATAAAAGAACAAAATATCATACCTGGGAATTCGGGTGTTACAGAAAGAAACCATCCTGTTTGATTGTACATCTGATTGACTGTGTTGAATGATGATAAAAAGTAATAATTCAATAAAAATAAATTTAAAAAAAAGTTATTTAAAAAAATTAATAATCCAATAAAGAAAGAAAGAGACGGGGTTTGGTGTATAATTGTCTTTCCAGCCCATTCAGCCAGAAAGATATGATTTTAGGGCTTTCTGGGAAAGACATATCTTACCAGGAAAGACCCCTTCTTTTGTGCAAATCAAACAGTCTCTTCGGTCCATTCAGCCAGAAAGATCTGTTTGGACCTGGAAAGATGCGTATCAAACGGAGCCTAAGAGACATATCAGAGGAGTCAAAACTGAATTAAAGACTTCAAATTATGGTATTAAATAGTTTAAATCTGACGGAGTCAGACCTAATTTTTACCTGATTCAATAAAAAACAATGATCTAAGTTTAAATAAAATGTAAGGTGCTTATGGGTATATAAATATGTGAAATGCAAAAATTTTATGTAGGTGTGTTAAGTATAGAGGATAATGATTTAAAATGGTAATATATTTTTTTATACGTACAAATTTGGTCATTGAGTTTTATTTTCGTCCATATTTACCCCTTCAACTTGTTAAACTATACATATTCAATCTTTATGACCGGTTATTCCAGGTTAGCCGGAAAAAAATGACTTAATAGGGTAATATATTTCTCATTTTGTATATATTTAGTCCTTAATATTTTTGTACACATTTTTTCCTTAATATTTTTTTTGTTTCAAAATCAGTTATTTTTGTTTTTGTAGTACTTATGAATGGTTTCTTTAGGTTTTTCTCACGAAATTTTACGTGAAACAATAATTGATGAGGTATTTAGGGTTGTTGATTGTTATGTTCATTGCGATCTCGATTGTTTGGTTGCGTAGGTCTTGTGTTCTGAATGTCGTAACTTCTTCATACAATATTAGATTTTAATGATCTTTATATCCACGTGTTTGTTTTTTTGAGTCTTTAAGATTACTCTCGTTAAAATGTTATATATTTTTATTTAGGATTTTATTAAAATAAAACATCCATACATGCATTCATAAAAAGTATGGATATAAAGATCGTAAGTAAAAATATATTACTTTTTAACTAGAATAATATAAACAAAAGTTATAGTAGACTAAAATGTGAATGAATGAATATAAAATCAATAATTACTTATTTTGCAACAAAAAACAAATATTAACGACTAAATGTATACAAAAATATTAAAGATTAAATGTGTACAAAGTGAGAAATATATTACCCTATTTAGTCATTTTTAACGATTAACTTGGAGTAGTTGGTCATAAGGACTGAATGTGTACAGTTTAACAAGTTAAATGGGTAAATATGGACAGAAAAAAACTCAATGACCAAATTTTTACAAATCGAAAAATTCTCCTGAATAAATGAAAGTTTTTTTTTTGTCACATGTCAATCTCTCATGAGTTTTGACACTTGTCATTTTGTTGTATTTTTAAAAAAATATTATCCACTTGTCAATTTTTGGTTTGTTTCAATTTTTAAAATTAAAGTCATATATTTATATATGTAAACTATTAAATATATCATACATATGATATTAAATTGCAATAAATACGTTTCTTCTTTTCTTACTTTAAAGTTGTACATTAAAAAATATTTTTTGTTTATACTTTAATATTTAATCTTTTTTTAAATCAACCTGTATCATACACGGGTCTCACACCTAATATATTAGGTTTTAAAGTCATCCGTATACAACAGCATTAAAATATACTCCCTCCGTCACATATTAATAGTCCATGTTTCCTTTTTGGTTTGTCCCAAAATAATTGCCTACTTCTAAAAATAAATATATCTTTTACTACAATACCACTCATTATTAGTTAAATTACCATAAAATTAAATGCAACTACCATAGAATTAAATGCAACAGAAGGGTAAAACTGTCATTTCGTTTAATAAAGTTAATAGTGATTAATATATTCTTAAACTATGTATTTTTTGTCTGTGGACTATTATTTTGAGACGGAAGAAATATTACATTAACTTAGAAAGCATATGAACGACTTGTACTTCATGCATTGAAGAGTTTAATAGTTCATTTTATAATTGATATTTTATATTGGATGGAAAGAGAAAACGGATCATAATTGAAATGTAGTTGCAATAAATATAGAAAGGGATTTCTAGATATTATCCCACCTATTACGTTGTGTGGGACCTATTGGATTTTTTTTAATTATTAATTATTTTTATTTTTTTGGATTTTTTATTTATGATCGGTCATCTCAAACAACGTATTTTTTGTAGTTAAAAATTATTTTAAATAGAGCATTTTTTTTAATATACCTAAACGACTTGTAGCCCAGCAATATCCGGTGTCACCTTCCCTCCTTAAGATTGATAGTTCAAGTCCCATCGTGGACATAGATGGATTTAAAGTGTGGTTTAGGAATACGTTAGATTGCCGTTTAAAAAAAGTATTTTTTATTTTAATTTTAAATAGAGTATTTAAAATTAACTAGTAGGTGATTCAATCTTTACTTAAAACATTTTTTTAACTAAAAAAAACAGAAATGATTCAAAAGTGGTTTTTGACTTTAAAAAATGGACCAAAACTAAATAAAAATTAAAAATTAGGCCAAAACTAACAATTTTAATAAAGTTCAAGGACCATCTATGTCAAAAAAAGAAAAAAAAGAAACCCTCCTCACATAGTTTACTATTCATAAGAGCCTTATGGCTTTCATATGAACTAGTAGGTGATCCTCGGCTTTGCCCAAGTCGTGTTTTAAAAATAAACACATAAAAACCGTTGCTTTTAAAACATCAAAAACTAAATAAAAAAAATCATAAGTGGATAATTTCTTAATAAGCCACTAAAATGCAGCAATCATTTATGTAACTTACGACAAAATAACCACATAACACACTAAATAAATAGGGATTAAATAGGGATGCATAATAGCAAAGCCCATATAAATACCAAAAATGTCAAGGTGAACAAAATACATAGACCATTTATGTAAGGGATAAAAAAGTGGGAAAATGTCAAACCTTATAGTGTTCATTTTCAAGGACCAAAATTAACAAAATGCTAAAGGTTTGTGGCAGAATTTTAGTCACTATTCATATATGTGCCGTAGGGAACCAAATTGACAATGTCGAAAAGTTTTGTGACAACATTCTTATGTGGTAAAGTTTTGTGACAAAATTCTTAAGAGGCAAAAAGTTATGTGGCAACATTTTTAAACGGCAAAGTTTTGTGGCAAATTCATAATAGGCAAAAAGGCACTGTTACTAATGTGTTATGATTTAAAATAGTATACTAATACTAATATAAATATACTCCATACTTCAATATTGAAGATACATTAAAGAGATAAGACAAAATTGCAAGAATGGTCCTTGTAGTATGTCAAAACTAGCAACTTTGGTCCATAATGAGTTTGGCTCGCAAGGATGATCCAATAGTTTCGTTTTGTTGTAAGTTTAGTCCAAAATTTTAAAAGTTTTTATAATGATGGATTTGTCCTTGATATTTTTCCATTTTTAAAATTTTTTTATTACAAAAATCAAAAAAAGAAAAAGAAAAAAAGAAAATCTCTCTCTCTCTCTCTCTACCCCCCATTCTCTCTCTCTCTAGAAGACAATCCACAAAACACTATCATCATTTTTTTTACATATCTTCATCTTCTTTAAAAATCAAAATCATGCCCCTAAAACATTTTGGGGTTTGTTTTTTTTTTTTTTTTACCAAGAACTCTTCATGCAAACAAACACACACTTAAGAATACTCTTTATAATCGATCTAGAAATTATCAATAATGGATTCACCCACCTGTAATTTCATCGTCACCCCTTTACTTCCATTTGTCCTTCAAGCATGATAACAATCATAGTTCCAAAGGGTTTGTGATGTCGAGATCTTATGAGACCCTATTTATTGTAACATCCTGAAATTTAGGTATATCTCTTTAATCCTTCTTCTTTTCCAAGTAGCCAAAGTTAGCCCAAAATAGAAAATGGTGACAAGTGGGTACGATGGGCGTACTGAAGAGTACGTTGCGCGTACCCATGGACGTGACTTTGACGCAGACTCTACCCAGGTACGCTGGGCGTATTTTAGCTTACGCTGGCCGTAATGGGCCCAGATTCAAGACCCTAAATGAAACATGAGCACTATAAAAGGAATACTATAGCCCCCATCCTAGCCACCATTGTACAGAGAGTGAAACCCTAAGAGAGCCAAACCTTCGTTCTAAGGTTATGTGTGTTTTGAGCTTGAAAGTATCATTGTGTGCTTGTGAAGAAGAAGAGAGGACCATTGTAGAAGCTAGAGTTAGAGTGCAAGCCTTGGATCTGAGCTTTACAGGGGTTGGAGCATCATTGGGAGGTAAAAAGCTCAAAGCTTTCTTAACCTTTTTGGATTTGTGCATTATGGACCATTTTTAGGGTTTTTGTCCCAAAGATGGAGACTTTATGAGTAAATGGTCTCCATAAGCCTTGATCTGCCCCATTTTAGTATAAAATGTGTTGTAGATCCATAAAAATCCAATCTTGACCGTTAATATTGAGTCATGCATGAGTTAAGGGCTTAATGAGGAGAGAGGATAAGAGTTTGGAGTGATTGGTGACCTTTACAGCCATGCAAAGGCTTAAAGGCTTTTTCACAAGCACACAATGATACTTTCAAGCTCAAAACACACACACACACACACAAGCTTAGAACGAAGGTTTGGCTCTCTTAGGGTTTCACTTTCTCTAAAATGGTGGTTGGGATGGGGGCTATATTATACCTTTTATAGTGCTCATGTTTCATTTATGGTTTTGAATATGGGCCCATTACGGCCAGCGTAAGCTAAAATACGCCCAGTGTACCTGGGTAGAGTCCGCGTCAAAGTCACGTCCATGGGTACGCACAACGTACTCTTCAGTACGCCCAACGTACCCATTTGTCACCATTTTCTATTTTTGGGCTAATTTTGGCTACTTGGAAAAGAAGAAGGATTAAAGAGATATACCTAAATTTCAGGATGTTACAATTATTGTGCTAAGCCATCAACTGCCCTGCCTCTTGTGATCTGCTAATGAAGTCATCGATTCCACCATCATCACATGTAGGCTAAACTAATGTCATTACCACCTCTGATGAGGTTTCCGACCCAAATCTGGAAGGTTTGTTCCTTCCGACAACAATTCTAAAATACATGAGAGATAGAGAGATCTGATTTTGTTGTGTGTGTATGTTTATCTGATTGTGTGTGTTAGACCTGATTTTGTGTGTGTTCATCAAATATGGGCGAACTTAAGAACAAACCACAACCGATGTTGTCAGAATCCCTTCCTCGACCTCCCTTTCATCTCCAACTCGTCTATCTCCCTCGTTTCTCACTTCTGTGGCGAAGAGTTCCACCACAGTCGATTGTGGCAGCTCCTCCGCCTCCCCCTGTCGTGACCCACCATTATCAAACATCCCAAATCCAAATCCACAATGGGTGTTCTTCGTTCTTGTTTTGGATATGAAATTAAACCCAAATCTAAAAGTTAAAGGGAGGTATGTTCTTGGTTCCAAATTTGAAACGAAGATGAAGAAGGGTAGATATAAAACAAAATCCACACACAAAACCAAAGGGAGATAGTGCATCAAGCTGTTCGCAAGGGCCAACTTGATCCTCTTCCCCAGGGCTTGAAACGAAAACCCACCATCGATTCGAACGAAAAGCAGATCGACGGGAGCTCCTATGCGGCCTGGAAATCGCGATGAGGTGCAAGGGGTCCGTCGAGACCGACAACCATCTGTGGGTTTACTCTTCGTCTTCATTGATCAGGATAGGGAAGAAAGAACACGAATTGAAGTAGTCAAAATGGTTATCTGGTGATCAAACAGATCGTGAGAAGGGAGTCGATCTCCGACGAACTCCCATTGGCTCTCCTCTTGTCGTCGGTGGCCACAAATCAAGGGGGAAAGGGAAACAACTAGATCGAAGGGAGAAGGAAGAAGGATGGAAGCAAAACAGAGGTGGTCCTTGGTTGTTCTTCTTTTGGAGAGAGAGAGAGAGAGAGAGAGAGATTTTATTTTTGTTTTATTTTTAATTGTTGTAATAAAAGAAAAATGGAAAATAAAATAATAAGGGGCAAATCCATCATTATAAAAAAGTTCATAATAAATTGGACTAAATTCGCAACAAAACGAAAGTATTGGACCATCCTTGCGAGCCAAACCCATTTTGGACCAAAGTTGCTAGTTTTGACATACCACAGGGACCATTCTTGTAATTTCGTCAAGAGATAATGGCAAAAGCTTGAGATTTCATTAAATCAAAAGAGGCTACAGGAAGAATTTGAATAAGAGTAAAACTAAGAAAATATAAACAACTATTAGCTATGGAAACTAATCTATACTAGGATTCCTAATATAATTGGATAATGACAGTTAAGTATTCGAATTTCATTCTACATAACATAATTCAAAAGCAATTAAGGATTCAGTTATTTAAAAGGGAAAAATTGTCAAATGACCTAAATAGGAAATGGGTTTGAAAATAATGATCAAGAAAAAATTAGTTTTCAAATAAAAAAAAGACCATCGTAGGGTTTTAATAAATCAATCACACGTTAATTTGTGTGAGTTGTATTGTATATATGAAATAGATTAAACTCCTAATAAAGGAGAGATAAATACATAATACATAATTGAATAATTGACTATCTAATTATCTAATATCCCCCCTCAAGCGAATGGGTGGTGGACCAAGGCGTAGCATCGCACGAATATGCTCAAATTGAGCACGCAGAAGACTTTTATTGAAGATGTTTGCCACTTGAGGCTTGGTTGGTACAAATTTTGTGTACAGTTTACCTGAAGCAACTAGTGCGTGAGCAAAGTGGTAGTCGAGATCAATATTTTTAGCACGTTTGTGAGCAACTAGGTTTTGAGTCATGAATCAGGCACTTTTGTTGTCACAAATCAAGGTGGGTCGATCAGGAGGTATTGCATGAAGTTCTCGCAAAAATTTGAATTATACAAACAATGTCAGCTGTTGTGTTTGCCATGGTCCGGTATTCTGACCCACAAATAGAACGTGAGATGGTTGGTTGTTTCTTGGCGCTCCATGAGACTAAGTTGCCACCAAGAAAAAATGAGTAACAATAAGTAGACCGGCGGGTCTCAAGACAACGAGCCCAATCAACATCTGCATATCCAAGAATATTATTGATTTGAGGTCGTTGGAAAATAAGGCCAAAAGAGACAGTTCCTTTTACATACTGTATTATACGTTTCACAAACTGAAAATGAGCATCAGTAGGCGCATGAAGATATTGGCTAGCTTGATTCATAGTATATGAGAGATTCAGTCTAGTAATTGTTAAGTATTAATGAGCTCCGACTAGGGATCGATAAAGTGTAGGACCAGAAAAAGGCGTTCCATCAGCTGTGAAAGTCTCACAAATGGCCAAGGGTGTTGGTATAGTTTAGAGTCAATTAAATCAGAACGAGTAAGAATATATTTGGCATATTTTGATTGGCTTAAGAAGAGACCATCATCAGTATAAGTAACCTCTAAACCAAGGAAGTAACTGAGATCACCAAGATCTTTAATAGCAAACTCTTTGTGTAGTCGTTCAGTGAAGGCTAAAATAACAAATTCCTGATTACCAGTAATGATGAGATCGTCGAAATAGAAAAGAAGGTACATGATTAATGAATGTTAAGAAAAAACAAATAAAGATGTGTCAGCACGGCTACAGACAAAACCATTGGCAAGCAAGAAGGTGCTAGGGCGTTGAAACTAGGAACGAGGGGCCTGTTTTAAGCCATAAAGAGCCTTAGCTAGTTCGTAAACATGATTAGGAAGCTGAGGATCAGTAAACCCAGGAGGTTGCTCCATAAAAGCTATCTTAGTAAGGTGACCATGCAGAAATGCGTTTTTGACATCAAGCTGATGTAAACGCCATTTATTTAAGACAACAAGAGATAGAACAATACGAACCGTGGAGGCTTTAATAACCGGAGTAAAAGTATGAGAGTAATCCAGTCCAGGAATTTAGGTGAAACCTTGAGCAACAAGACGGGCTTTGAAACATTCAATTGAGCCTTCAGAGTTATACTTGGTACAATAAACCCACCGAGAACCGACAACGTTGGAGTGAGAGGGTCGAGGCACTAAGGTCTAAGTGTTATTTGCATGTAAGGCCTCAATTTCTTCGTGCATGGAAGCCATTTATTTGGGATGTTTAGCAGCATATTTTTACCCCTTAGATGGAGATGTAGAAAGTAAAGCAACATGCAACACATGGTTGGTGAGTGACACAAAATTACCTATATGTCGTGTTTTGAAAATACCAGACTTGGACTGAGTGTGCATTGGATGCGTGGAAGAGATTGGAGGTGGTGGAGGAATGTTGGCGTCAGGATGATCATGATCAAAATGATCATTATTATCAGAAGAATCAACATGAGCGGAATGATCATCATGATCAGAAGGATCATCAGGTGCATCGGTTGGAGGCTAAAGTGCCTGATGTGGTTGGGCAGCCAATTCCAAGGGAGGCGAACAAAGTGAACAAGGCACGGAAGGGCCTATAGTGGGCTGATTATGCCCAGATGGCACCGTGGGGTCACTCGGTATTGGGAAGGTCGGGCTAAGAGATGCATCATCCAAAAAAGAGGATAAATCCAAAGTGGACAAATCCGAACCATTGCTGGTCCTTTCAAAAGGAAATGATTGTTCATTTGTAATAGCCCAAATTTTTACAGAAAATTTTAACTTTTATAATCATAAATACCAACCAAAATCGTTTCCAAAAACCCCATTACATGGCCAAAGTGTTTTAAAAGATCATATTTTCAAAACTAAATACAAAAACACTAAGGAATGCATGTCACGCCATCTAGCTGGGCCCTTGCCCTTAGAGCTAGAAGTACTTGTAACATCTAACAAAACTGTATGCACATGCTTAGTGAGTTTCCCAAAACACGCAAAACATATAATCACATAATGCCATGCACATATACATATAAGTTTGCCATGGACTCCCTCCATGGTCTTCATTTGGAATGTCATGGGCTACCCCCATGGTATTGTATCCCTGAGCCATGGGCTCCTCCCATGGTCTTGCCAAGTACCATGGGCTCCTCCCATGGTCTTCACATAAGTTCACACATATATCAGATAGCAAACCATTACATATTCCATTACTAATCATCTCATATCAGTTAGTGGCCCGACCTTGGTGTCTTCGACCCACGAATGTGGTGAGAAGACTCACCCCAGTGTGCTGAACACAAAATCTGCTCACCTAACAGTCCGAAACCACACACTGAACAATGATACAATTAACCCTAAATTAGGATTATAGCACAATCTAATCAAAGAGTCCAAACACCTAAACCTAAGTCCTTCCATGGTGGCCCAAAAGTCTCCCCTTTGCTAATGGCCCTAAGATCTAAGATAAAAGCCATTAATGGACCCCAATGGCCAAATAAGGCCCAACCAAAATAACTATGGCCCAAAAAAAATATCAACCTAAAACTCTAAATGGAACCAGGCCTAAAATTGAAAAAGGCCCAATAAGCTTACAAGCCCACACAAAGCCCAAACTCAACTGGAATGCGTACGCCCTACATACCACTCCAGTACGCTCAACGTACCAGACCCTTTAAGTTGTACGCGCTGCGTACACACTATTACGCACGACGTACAAGCAAGACATGTATCATCGGCCATTAAGTACTTAGTACTTGGGACTTCAACGTCAAACTTTAAATCTGAATCCATTAAGATGTCCTACGGCATAAAGTTGGTAGCATTGTGCCCTTGCATGTCATGAGTGACCCCAATACTTCATTCTGCCCATTAAGACCTCATTTAAGACCTTTAACTTAAGCATGGAATTAAAACAACCTTCAAGATGGAACCTTTATGCATCAAGCATGCTCAAGGGGCTTAGATCTAGCAATCATAATCTCTGGAGTTGCTCAACTCACAAGAGAAGGTCCAAAAGCCAAAAGGGACTCCATAACAAAACCCTAGCTCACACAATCAAAAAAGATGGCAAGGTCATGACTTTATACCTCCAGAAGTTCCTCAAGATAAACTAGATGTTGGATCTAGAAGCTCAATGACACCGAAGGCTTGATCACCACCTTCTCCTTCTTGAATGCTCTCTAAAATGGCCACCAACACACTTTCTAAGCTCAAGAATCACACTCACAAGGAAATCTGAGGTTAAGGGATGAAATGAGGCTATGGAGGCTGATTAGGGTTTGGTCCAAAAGAGTTAAGGATGTTTATATAAGTCTCAAGCCCGAATATTTGGGTTTTGTTCTTCAGTCACGTACACCCCGCTTTCCCTTGGTACACTGTGACATCCCCTAATTTCTCGGCCAGAAAAGACCGATTTAATTTATGCTTTTTAAAATAAAATAAGAGAAATCTTTTTTAAAGATGTTGCGGAATTGGTCCCCAAACAAAATATGATAAAAGTTCATCAAAACCCTTCATTAAGAAGGTATATGTTTTCCATATATATATATATATATATATCAAAACCTCGGGATGTCATGTTCCGATACAGATCCAAAAGCATAAATAAGACATTATAAGCCTTTCAACAGTTATTTACAACTACTGGCCTATAATCCAAAAATCTCTCGTTGTCCTCCGACTATGCTCGGGGTCCACTACCTGTAACATAAAAAGCTGAGTGGGTCAGGCTTGGGAGCCTGGTGAGCATATAGGGTTTTCAACCCACAATAATAATAAACTTACTAAGTTCATCAATCAAAAATAACCCTGATTACCCGTTCCCGTTATCCTCACTTTATGTCCCTAAACACTTGTCACAACGGACCTAGCCTAAAGAATATCATCGGGATGGACAATGGACACTACTGCTAAGGGGTTTCCTCAGCCATACATGTCCTAAAGGCAACCATGAGGGGGATGGAGTACAGCGAATGAACACTCTTAGTTCATTAACACCTACAGGTTGCGGACCTGCTAATGTTTCCCACTGGACTGTCTAGAAAGTCCGTGGTCGTCATCCAAACTCCGCTAGATGACTGGATCTCAAAACACATCGAGGCCTCTCATCAATTTTATTTTATCACACATCACAATCTACCCATGTTCTACCCAACATATTTGTAGATAAAAATACTTATACAGTTTCGAACTTGTATAAAACATCAACACAACAATCACCTCAAATAAATAATTAATATATTTACACATAGCACGTATTATAAGGTAAATACTTCATATCTATGTGTAAAATGAAAGTGACTATACACTCACCTGATTTGATGATAATCGGGCAACAATTCGTTTCCTAAAACAATCGTTTCTAATAAAACCGGGAGTTTTATTGAGAAACCGGGCTTTGTAAAAGTCGGGCTTCGAAACCGAAAAGATAAATTTTCCGGGCTTCTCGGGCACTTCGTGGGGTATTCCGGGCTTTACAATCGATACCGGGGCTTTGCGGGATGTTAATATGAAGAAAATATGGGTTTAGGGGCTAAATATGGCAAAATTCCAAAAATACCCGGGAGGTCTCGCACCCTCCTATTTATAAGGGGAAGCTTCTGATCGGACGGTCAGGAGTCTTCTGATCCGACGGCTAAGAGGCTTCGCAGGGGGGGTGTCTCGCACGAGGGCTGCGCGTGCGAAGGGCTCTCTGGCGGCTTGTGATTGGACCGAGGTCTAGGGTCCGAAGTAGGGGGTTCGTGGCGCCTGCGAGGGTTCGGACTCATGAGTCACTACACACGCGTCGGATGCGAGGCTCGCCACCGAGGCTTCTACGTGTAGTCAGCGGATTGGACCGCAGCTCGGACTCGGAAGGAAATAACACGCCTCGCCAGGTGGCTTCGGTGATTCAGCAGGTTCCGGATACGTGGCACATGCGAAGCGAGGACACGTGGCACTTCCGGGTGAAGCCTATTTATGCGAAATTTCTCGAATTTTGTGCCAAAATCTTCTAAAATTCATAACTTTCGCATACGAGCTCCGTTTTTGACGTTCTTTATATGCACGCGTAGCTAAAATTAAGATCTAGAACTTCCGTTTAGACTTCGTCGGCTAATTTTGACTTTAAATTTTAGATTATTATTTTTAACAGACCGGGACAGGAAATCCGTTAAAAATTCATAACTTCTTCATCCGACGTCCGTTTTCGTCAGACTTTTTACCGTTGTGCTCCTAATGACGAGACCTTCAATTCTCCTTTAGGTTGTGTCGGCTAAAAATCGCTCGATCTAAAATTCGAGTTTTTAGCTGTCTACTGCTACGCTGAAACTTCGAAAAATCATAACTTCCTCATACGAAGTCAGATTTGGGCGTTCTTTTTATCGAACTTCTCGGTTTAACGAATACTACAACTTTCGTTTAGATTACTAAGGCTAAAAAGTAGTTTATCAAAAACTCACTTTTTACGACATTTAGCATCGTGCCGGTTTTGTCGCGAAACTTCGACAGGTTATAACTTCTTCGTTATAACTCGGATTTTGGTATTCTTTATATCCCCGAAATCCTTGTTTCGACCACTACAACTTTATGTAAAGATATCGGGCTTATCTCACACTTTAATTTTGACGCTTATTTTTATTCTTAATTAATTAAGCCCTAATAATTAAGCATAAAACACATAATTCACATAATATTCACATAACTCCTTTTCATTTCTTCAAAATGAGTTACAAAGGTTAACCTAGACTATCAAATCAATATAAATGCCTAGGCTAGAAACACGAGTATTACAATTCTCTCCCCCTAGGATGATTCCGTCCCCGGAATCATATATCACCAAACAAATGCGGGTAGCGACTCATCATGTCACTCTCTGTTTCCCAAGTGAGATTTGGTCCATTCGTATGTTTCCAGCGCACAAGCACTAAATCGACCATCTTGCGTCGTAACTTCATAGTCTTACGGTCAACGATTGCCTCAGGTTCTTCGATCAACCTCTTGTTTTCATCCAACCTTAACTCAGAAATCGGAATTATGTCGGGCACATCTCCTGTGAACTTTCTCAAATAACACACATGAAAGGTGTTATGAATACCCTCTAGTTCTTCCGGTAACTCTAGCTTGTAAGCTTGATTCCCGATTCTCTGAAGAACTTTAAATGGTCCAATAAACCTTGGACTCAACTTCCCTCTCTTACCAAATCTTATAAGTCCCTTCCACGGCGAGACTTTAAGTAAAACCGAATCTCCAACATCGAAGGATATCGGTTGTCTTTTCTTGTCAGCATAACTCTTTTGTCGATCTTGAGCAGCTAACATCCTTTCCCTTATCACTTTCAACTTTTCAGCAGTCTCATGGACTATTTCAGGTCCCATAAACTGCTTTTCCCCAGCTTCCAGCCAAGATGATGGCGTTCGACACTTCTCCCCATACAAAGCGTGATAAGGTGCCATCTTAATGCCTGAGTGGAAACTATTATTATAGGAGAATTCTACTAAAGGTAAGTGTTCATCCCAGTTACCTTGGAATTCTAGGGTACATGCTCTCAGCATATCCTCCAATGTTTGAATCGTTCGCTCGCTCTGACCATCGGTTTGCGGATGGTAAGCTGTACTCAAACACAACTTGGTACCCAATTCCTCTTGTAGACTCCTCCAAAACCTTGAGGTAAAACGGCTGTCACGATCGGACACAATCGTTAACGGAACACCATGAAGCCTCACAATTTCCTTCACATAAGAATTCGCAAGTTTATCCATAGACCACTTCTCTTTGGCTGCTATGAAATGCGCACTCTTAGTGAAGCGATCAACGACCACCCAAATCATGTCGTGACCGTTCCTTGTTCTAGGCAGTTTAGTCACAAAATCCATGGTGATGTCTTCCCATTTACCCATGGGTACGGGTAAAGGTTCTAAACTCCCATACGGTTTCTGATGTTGTGCCTTAACCCTAGCACAAGTTACACACTCGGCCACATACTTAGCAACATCGAGCTTCATCGTCGGCCACCAATAATAGGGTTTTAGATCCCTATACATTTTCGTACTGCCGGGATGAGTCGAGTACATGGTCTTGTGAGCTTCTTCCATCAGAAGATCTCTTATTCCGCCCGTCTTAGGTACCCAAATTCTATCTTGAAATACCTTCAACCCTTGGTTGTTTGTACCGAACACTAACGTTTTGCCTAAACGTTCTTCCTTTTGGTCATTTTTCTCTAAAGCTTCCTCTTGAGCTTTCTTTATACTTTCCACAATTGTCGAGACAAATTCAATTCTCAACGCTCTTGGCCTTTTCTTTTCAAGGTTTACCTTCCGACTAAGAGCATCGGCAACAACATTTGCTTTACCAGGGTGGTAAAGTATCTCACAGTCGTAGTCCTTGAGTAACTCTAGCCAGCGTCGTTGCCTCATATTCAATTCCTTCTGATTAAAGAGATATTGGAGACTCTTATGATCAGTGAAAAGTTTACACTTGGTGCCATAAAGATAATGCCTCCATATCTTTAAGGCAAATACTACCGCTGCCAACTCCAAATCATGAGTGGGGTAGTTCTTTTGATGTTCCTTCAATTGCCTCGATGCATACGCGATCACTTTATCCCTTTGGGTCAGAACAAAACCTAACCCAACTCCGGATGCATCGCTATAAACTGCAAAGTCATCAACTCCTTCAGGCAATGAAAGAATTGGTGCTTCACACAATCTCTTCTTCAACTTCTCAAAGGCTTCCTTATGCTTCTCATTCCAAGCATAAGTGGCTCCTTTGTGGGTCAAAGCTGTTAATGGAGTAGCAATCGAAGAAAAGCCTTGGATAAACCTTCGGTAATATCCAGCTAATCCTAAAAAGCTTCGAATCTCCGTAGGACTTTTTGGTTGTTCCCACTTCATTACAACTTCAATCTTTGCTGGGTCAACCATTATTCCTTCTTGGTTAACCACATGACCTAAAAATTGGACTTCTTGAATCCAAAATTCACACTTGGAGAACTTTGCATACAGCTTCTCCTTTTTCAGGACTTCTAGCACTTCACGCAGATGCTTTTCTTGCTCCTGCTTGCTTTTCGAATAAATCAAGATATCATATATGAATACTATCACGTATTTATGTAAGAATGGTTTACAAACCCTATTCATCAAATCCATGAAAGCTGCTGGGGCATTGGTTAGTCCGAACGACATAACCAAAAATTCATAGTGTCCATATCTCGTTCTAAAAGCAGTCTTTTCGATATCCTACTCTCTCACCTTTAGTTGATGGTATCCCGACCTAAGATCGATCTTCGAGAAATAGCTCGAACCCTGCAACTGGTCGAACAAGTCATCGATCCTTGGCAACGGGTACTTGTTCTTTATCGTCACTTTGTTCAGCTCTCTGTAATCGATGCACATTCTCATACTTCCGTCTTTCTTCTTTACAAATAACACAGGGGCTCCCCAGGGTGATGAACTAGGTCGAATGAAACCTTTGTCCAATAACTCCTGAAGTTGTGTCATAAGTTCTTTCATTTCGGTTGGCGCTAATCGATAAGGTGCTTTCGCTATCGGCGTCGTTCCTGGTAACAAGTCGATACGAAATTCTACTTGTCGATCAGGGGGCAATCCGAGAAGATCTTCGGGAAAGACTTCCGGATAATCGCACACCACCGGAATATTCTGCACCTCCTTCTTTTCCATCTTGGCATCGATCACGAACGCTAGATATGATGTACATCCCTTGGCCAAACACTTTCTGGCTTTCATTAGGGAAATGATTCCAGAGTTTACTCTGCGTTTGTCTCCGTACACCATAAACGACTCTTTCCATGGCGGGTTTACTTTTACTATCTTCTTTCTACATAGTATTTCTGCATCATTGGCGCTAAGCCAATCCATTCCTAAAACTATGTCGAATCCATTTAACTCGATAGGCAATAATTCCTCTTGGAACTTATTCCCATCCAAGTCAATGAAGATGTCTTTCATACGATGGCTAACAGGTACAAACTTGCCACTAGCAATCTCGAATAATAAGGCATTAACTAGCCTATCTACAGGAAAAGCTAGCTTTCTACCAAATTCATGCGATATAAAGGAGTAATTGGCTCCAGAATCAAACAAAATTTGGGCAGGCAATTCGTTTACGAGAAAGGTACCTGAAGCGACATCGACTTCTTCTTTTGCGGCTTCGAGGGTCATCTGAAAGGCTCTCTCCTTCGGCTTTGGTGGTAGATTGGGCTTTACGGCATCCTTCCTCTTTGGACAGTCTTTAAGAACATGCCCTACTTCATGGCACTCAAAACATATCCTCTTGTCGGACGGACACACGTTGGCATAATGCCCAGTCTTTCCACATTTGAAGCAAGTCACCTCCTCACTACATCTCCCAGAGTGCTTTCTCTTGCACTTCTCACACCATTTTACTTCAACTCCTCCTCCTCCAAACTTCTTGGACTTAGAAAATTTGCTTTTCTTGTTGGAACCCGAAGTTCCTTCAAATTTTCTCTTTTCACCAACTTCTGCCCTCTCCAGACCCTTCTCCTTGATCTGAACCTCGACATTCTTAGCAGCCCAGATGGAGGCTTTCAAAGTGGTTGCTTGCTTAACCATCGGACCAAAGTCCGCTGGTAATCCGAGGGCAAACTTGTTGACCTTAGAGAGTTCAGTTGGAACTAGATGAGGAACTAGCTTCATCTTTTCCATAAAACTAGCAGCATATTCAGTAACGCTCATCTTTCCTTTCTTTAAATTCTGAAACTCATTGTTGATTTCCAGAAGATCCTGCTCAGAGCAGTACTGCAATTTCAGTTGGACCACAAATTCTTCCCAAGACATCTTACTAGCTTCACCCTTGGGCATCGAATCAGCTAGTAACTTCCACCAGCTCAACACACCAGACTTTAACAGAGGAATTGCAAGTGCGGTCTTTTGTTTGTTGCTGCACTCGCAACTTTCAAACATCGTCTCCATTTTGGAGATCCAATTCATGACTTCCATGGGTGTCGGACTCCCAGATAGACACGGCGGTTTGGATGCCATGAAATCTTTGTATTTGCATCCGCGTCCATCAACTCCTCCATCCTGGTTGTTTTGTCTAACTATCGGTGGGTTGGCTTGACCAAGAGTCCCACTGTAGTTCCCTCCTACTGATTGCCCTTCATTCAATACGGGCTGTTCAACAGGCATGGTAGTCTCTTCCCTATGTTGTTGTAGTAATCGCCTTGTCTCCTCCATTTGGCGATCTAACATCATTTGCATCATTGCTTGTACCCCAGCCATCGTCATTGGCTCAGGTGCAGCTCCTACAACAGGTACTTGCTCTACTACTTGAGGTTGAGGCTGTTGATCCCTGTTTCCATTTGCATTTGTAGCTCCACTACGAGTTATGGCCATTACAATCTATATAACGAATAAGGCGAATTTAGGTCTTTATCCTTGTTAGACATGTCGTGTCCCTTATCACTCCGAAACGTTTACGTGTTAGTTCTAATCTCGTAATCATACGCTTAGAATCCTACACACATAAGGTTTCCAGATCCGGCCGGCAACAGACCATAGATCCGAACAAATAATGGCACACATGGCAAACACATATCATTTAGCACATAAGGGCATTTTAGGCATCTTCCCTAAAATAAACTAGTGCTCGTGTCTAAAATATGGTAGACACTCATCTCACAATCATCACTTAGCATTCTAAGTTCAAGTCTTAGAAATTCTACAATTTCTTAGTTCGCTTAAACTAATGCTCTGATACCAACTGTGACATCCCCTAATTTCTCGGCCAGAAAAGACCGATTTAATTTATGCTTTTTAAAATAAAATCAGAGAAATCTTTTTTAAAGATGTTGCGGAATTGGTCCCCAAACAAAATATGATAAAAGTTTATCAAAACCCTTCATTAATAAGGTATATGTTTTCCATATATATATATCAAAACCTCGGGATGTCATGTTCCGATACAGATCCAAAAGCATAAACAAGACATTATAAGCCTTTCACCAGTTATTTACAACTACTGGCCTATAATCCAAAAATCTCTCGTTGTCCTCCGACTATGCTCGGGGTCCACTACCTGTAACATAAAAAGCTGAGTGGGTCAGGCTTGGGAGCCTGGTGAGCATATAGGGTTTTCAACCCACAATAATAATAAACTTACTAAGTTCATCAATCAACAATAACCCTGATTACCCGTTCCTGTTATCCTCACTTTATGTCCCTAAACACTTGTCACAACGGACCTAGCCTAAAGAATATCATCGGGATGGACACTACTGCTAAGGGGTTTCCTCAACCATACATGTCCTAAAGGCAACCATGAGGGGGATGGAGTACAGTGAATGAACACTCTTAGTTCATTAACACCTACAGGTTGCGGACCTGCTAATGTTTCCCACTGGACTGTCTAGAAAGTCCGTGGTCGTCATCCAAACTCCGCTAGATGACTGGATCTCAAAACACATCGAGGCCTCTCATCAATTTTATTTTATCACACATCACAATCTACCCATGTTCTACCCAACATATTTGTAGATAAAAATACTTATACAGTTTCGAACTTGTATAAAACATCAACACAACAATCACCTCAAATAAATAATTAATATATTTACACATAGCACGTATTATAAGGTAAATACTTCATATCTATGTGTAAAATGAAAGTGACTATACACTCACCTGATTTGATGATAATCGGGCAGCAATTCGTTTCCTAAAACGGTCGTTTCTAATAAAACCGGGAGTTTTATTGAGAAACCGGGCTTTGTAAAAGTCGAGCTTCGAAACCGAAAAGATAAATTTTCCGGGCTTCTTGGGCACTTCGTGGGGTATTCCGGGCTTTACAATCGATACCGGGGCTTTGCGGGATGTTAATATGAAGAAAATATGGGTTTAGGGGCTAAATATGGCAAAATTCCAAAAATACCCGGGAGGTGTCGCACCCTCCTAATTATAGGGGGAAGCTTCTGATCGGACGGTCAGGAGTCTTCTGATCCGACGGCTAAGAGGCTTCGCAGGGGGGGTGTCTCGCACGAGGGCTGCGCGTGCGAAGGGCTCTCTGGCGGCTTGTGATTGGACCGAGGTCTAGGGTCCAAAGTAGGGGGTTCGTGGCGCCTGCGAGGGTTCGGACTCATGAGTCACTACACACGCGTCAGATGCGAGGCTCGCCACCGAGGCTTCTACGTGTAGTCAGCGGATTGGACCGCAGCTCGGACTCGGAAGGAAATAACACGCCTCGCCAGGTGGCTTCGGTGATTCAGCAGGTTCCGGATACGTGGCACATGCGAAGCGAGGACACGTGGCACTTCCGGGTGAAGCCTATTTATGCGAAATTTCTCGAATTTTGTGCCAAAATCTTCTAAAATTCATAACTTTCGCATACGAGCTCCGTTTTTGACGTTCTTTATATGCACGCGTAGCTAAAATTAAGATCTACAATTTCCGTTTAGACTTCGTCGGCTAATTTTGACTTTAAATTTTATATTATTATTTTTAACAGACCGGGACAGGAAATCCGTTAAAAATTCATAACTTCTTCATCCGACGTCCGTTTTCGTCAGACTTTTTACCGTTGTGCTCCTAATGATGAGACCTTCAATTCTCGTTTAGGTTGTGTCGGCTAAAAATCGCTCGATCTAAAATTCGAGTTTTTAGCTGTCTACTCTACGCTGAAACTTCGAAAAATCATAACCTCCTCATACGAAGTCAGATTTGGGCGTTCTTTTTATCGAACTTCTCGGTTTAACGAATACTACAACTTTCGTTTAGATTACTAAGGCTAAAAAGTAGTTTATCAAAAACTCACTTTTTACGACATTCAGCACCGTGCCGGTTTTGTCGCGAAACTTCGACAGGTCATAACTTCTTCGTTATAACTCGGATTTTGGTATTCTTTATATCCCCGAAATCCTTGTTTCGACCACTACAACTTTATGTAAAGATACCGGGCTTATCTCACACTTTAATTTTGACGCTTATTTTTATTCTTAATTAATTAAGCCCTAATAATTAAGCATAAAACACATAATTCACATAATATTCACATAACTCCTTTTCATTTCTTCAAAATGAGTTACAAAGGTTAACCTAGACTATAAACTCAATATAAATGCCTAGGCTAGAAACACGAGTGTTACATACACCCAGCATACTTGACGAGCCTCCGCGATCACTCATCCTTAGCACGCTAAGCATACTCCTTAAGTACGCCCAACGTATGGAGGGACTAATTTTCCATAAGCTTTCATATTAAGGGTAATAAATGTAAATACCTGGATCCTGGCCATTACAAATCTCCCCCACTTGGACTAGACTTCATCCTCAAAGTCTATTGATGCAAAAAGATCGGGATAATGCTATCTCATCTCGTCCTCTAGATACAAGGTCCATTTGGAGCCATTTCGGTGTTGCCATTGCACCTTCACTAGCTTCACCTCTTTGTTACGAAGAGCCATAGTCTTTATATCTAGTATTGCAATCAGCTTCTCAACATAATTCAGGCTCTCATCCACCTGAATGTCATTTAATGAAATAATCGCAGCCTCATCATCAACACACTTTTGGAGCTGAGATACGTGGAAGGTGTTGTGGATCTAACTGAGCTCATCTGAAAGATCCAACCGATAAGCAACCCTGCCGACCCGGACAAAAATACTGAACGGACCAATGAATCAGGGACCCAACTTGTCCTTTTTCCAAAAACGAATGACACCTTTCTAAGGCGACACCTTCAACAACATATAATCTTCCACCTGAAACTCGAGGTTTGATCGACGGCGGTTAACATAGCTTTTCTGAAAGCTCTGCGCAACAAGTAGTCTTTTACGTACTTGTTTAATCAATTCTATGGTCTTAAGCACCACTTTGGTGCTACCCATGACACGATGCCCCACCTCCCCCTAACAAACTGGGGTCCTACACCTCCAACCATACAACATCTCAAACGGCGGTCAGTCAATACTAGCATGATAACTATTTTTTTTATGAGAACTCGTCTAGTGGAAGGTAAGTATCCCAAATCCCTCCAAAGTCTAATACATATGCCCGAAGCAAACCCTCGAGCATCTGAATCGTTAGTTCACTCTGACCATCGGTTTGGGGGTCGTAAGTAGTTCTGAAATGCAATTGAGTACCCAACTCCTCATGGAATTTCCTCCAGAACATCAAGGTCCAAGAGCACAGATGCTGACACCCCGTGCCTGACCACCACTTCTCGCACATAAATATCTGCTAATATCTCGGCGTAGATACTTTCAGAAAACGAAATAAAATGCACACTCTTAGTAAACCTATCCACAATAAACCAAATGGAGTCCACACCCTGCGCGATATTAGGTAACTTCGTGATAAAATCCATGGTGATCTCTTCCCATTTCCACATGGGAATAGGTAATGACTGCATCTTTCCGTGAGGCCTCTGATGTTCGGCTTTGACCTTCCTGCAAGTCAATCACTGCTCGACAAACTACGCAACCTCCCGCTTCATACAAGGCCACCAATAGCTCAATCTCAGGTCTCAGTACATCTTTGTGGCCCCCGGATGAATAGAAAACTTGGACTTGTGTGCCTCCTCTAAGATCCTTTGCCTCACTACTCCAAATGCTGGAACCTAGACTCTACACATTGAGTTAATAACCCTTGACTGTCTCGAACAAACAATGGAATCTGCCCCCAGATCCTCTCAGTCTTCCAGTTCTCCTTTTTCAAACCCTCCACCTGGGCCTCCTTGATCATATCCAATAAAGGTGAAATCACTGTTATCCTCAAGCAGACATCTTTAGTCAGAACGCTCGCCGTTTTGCGACTCAGGGTATCGGCCACCACATTGGCCTTCCTGGGGTGGTACAAGATCTCACAGTCATAATCTTTCACCATATCTAACCACCTCCTCTGGCTCATATTCAAATTCTATTGATCCATCAAGTACTTCAATCTCTTGTGATCGGTGAAGATGGTGCATCGAACCCCATATAAATAATGCCTCCAAATCTTGAGGGAAAATACCACCGCCCCCAATTTCCAAGTCATTAGTGGGGTAATTTGCCTCATGAGGCTTTAGCTGCCTCGAGGCATAAGCAATCACATGCCCCCTATGCATCAGAACAACTCCTAATCCCGAAATAGAAGCGTCGTAATACACTACAAAATCATCTAACCCTTCAGGTATTGCTAGAATCTGGGCATCAGATAATCTCAGTCTCAAGGTCTCGAAAGCTGATTGCTGATCTGGATCCCACCGAAAGGTCACACTTTTCTTTGTCAAACGGGTCAAAGGGACAACCATCTTAGAGAAATCCTAAATAAATCTCCTATAGTACCCCGCTAGACCCAATAAACTCTAGATCTTGAATGCATTCTTCGGAACCTCCCAACGCATTACTGCTTCGATCTTGGTCCGATCTACCAATATGCCCTCTTGGTTGATGATATTCCCCAAAAACTGCACCTCACACAACCAAAAATCTCATTTGGAGAATTTGGCATAAAGCCTCTCCCTCCTCAAAGTCTCCAACATCTCCCTCAAATGTTGCTCGTGCTGCTCCTTGTTCTTAGAATAGACCAAAATATCATCAATGAAAACAATCACAGACCGATTCAACATCAGTTTGCAAACCCAGTTCATGAGATCCATGGACACTGCTGGAGCATTGGTGAGCCCAAATGGCATCACCACAAACTTGTAATGACCATAACGAGTTCTGAACGCCGTCTTTAGTATGTCTTCATCCCTGATCCTTATCTAATGATAGCCTGACCGAAGATTGATCTTGGAAAACCAGGATGCACCCTGTAGCTGATCAAACAAATTATCAATCCTCGGAAGTGGGTAACAGTTCTTCACCGTTAGCTTGTTCAGCTCCCGATAATCAATATACATTCTATATGACCAATCCTTCTTTTTCACGAACAGTATCGATGCTACCCATGGGGAACTGCTCAGAAGAATGAATCCCTGGTCTAGCAGCTCCTGAAGCTGCATAGACAATTCCTGCATCTCAGGCGGAGCTAGACGATATGGTGCATTGGCTATCGGAGCTGCACCAGGCACTAAATCGATATAGAACTCTACTTGTCTCTCGAGCGGCACCCCGGGCAACTCTTCTGGAAATACATCAGGAAAATATCGCATAATCGGAACTCTTCTCTTATCTGGCTTGGCCTCCACCCTCGTATCCGTAACATAAGCCAAAAACCTAGAACAACCCTGCTGAAGGAGTCTCATTGCCCCCGCAGTCGAACAGAGAGTTGGACCATACGAGGTTCTCTCTCTATGAATAATCAGTTCTCCCCCACTTGGGGTTCGAAATCTCACCAAATGATGCTCGCAATCAATCATGGCCCCATTGTGCCCCAACTAATCCATCCCGATGATCACCTTCAATCCTTACAAAGGAATCAGAACCAAATCGATAGGAAAACTCTCCCCAAACATATTTAGAACACTCCTCCAGAACACCCTCGCAGCGCTCACGGTGCGGTAATCTGCAATCTCCACCAAGAGTAGGGAATCCAAAGTCCCCAGAGCATCTCGAAACTTCTTGCTGAGCGCAAGAGATACAAATCATCGGGTAGCCCCCGAATCAAAAAGAATCTGAGTCGACAAACCATTGACCAAGAAGGTCGCTATACGAAATCATAACAACATGAGCATAACAACAAATAAACAAGAAAAAAATAGATCACACACCAGTCACGACGTCTGGCGCTGCTCGGGCCTCCTCTATAGTCAACTGAAATGTGCGGCTCTTCTGCCTTGACCGTGCGGCCATCGGTAATCCTCATTGTGGCGGGCGCAGTCGCCGCCACTGCTCCTCCTCCTCTAACCATCTTCGGACAATCGACCTTTTTATGACCATTCTGATTGCAATGGAAACAAATCAAGCCCTTCTTGGGGCAATCCCTACTCATATGGCCTGGCTGGCCACAAGCATAACATGTCGAGCCCATTTCCAGATAGGCTCTACTGTGCGGGTTACCGCACTTGGCACATCGGCCATGGATCTGCTGGCCCCTGTTGGGAGGATTGGAGGTCTTAGGCTTCTTATCGTGACCCACAACCACCTAAACCTACTCTGGCTTCCGTTTTGTGCGGAGCTCTAACTCAATTTCCTATTCCCAGGCCTTCTCTACCATGTCATTCAAGTTCTTGCACTCTGAAAAGCTCATAAACTCCCGGATATCATCCCTCAGCATGGGATGATACCTCGTATTCTTTATCTGCTCATCTACTGCGTACTGCAGGACCAATACTGCCCTCTCTCGAAACATGGCAGTAATGTACGCCACAATTTTGGTAGTTTGCTGCAAATCCTGGAACTCTCTCACCAAAATTTGCACCTCAATGGATGGGTTAGACTCCTAAACAAATCTTATCACAAACTGTAACACCAGTCAAAATAGGTCGATGACAATCACATGTGATTATGCCAATCACGTAATCTGATTTTGTTAAACTAGTAATTTGATAAACGTACTATGTAGTTCATGATATGTTCTAATACAAATATGAACTTTCTTTATGATACAACTCAAAGTATGCGTCCACACGATTCCAAAAATATAGAGAACGTCTAAATCTGACTTCGCATGAAGAAGTTATGATTAACCGAACACTATAAATATTTATAGTAAGAGGAATTCAAAATAGAATTGGAATTAGCTATTGGAGTCTAAAAGAGAGCTGTAGTACTCATAAATACCTACCCGTGGAAATAAAGAACGTCAAAAACGGAGTTCGTATGCAAAGGTTACGACCTTCTGAAGATACAACTGTCAGAAACTCTAATCTAACTGAGCTCATGACGTGAGCATAGAAACTCGTGAAGTGAGGAGTCAAAACGCCACATTTCGGTCCTAGAGGATGCATGGTAAGTCTACAAAGCGATAAGTCAAAATATCACGACGTGATCAAGGATTTCTCATGTCGTAAGGAGTCAACGGGATACCTTCTGAAGCTAGGGACGCAAATGGCAAGTCTACGAGGTGAGCGACCATGGTTCACGGTGTGAGACTATATGGCTCACGACGTGAGAGGCCAAAATACTTCCTATAAATAGCAAGTTCGACCTCAGCCAATCTCACACCTAAACTTCTTTCCTTTCTATCATTTGTTGAAGGCATATCACTTCCTGAGCCCAACGATCTCGTACTGCTAGCTGTTTCTGCTTAGATTACATAAAATCACGCTAATAGGGTGAGTTTCACGGCCTTACTTTTAATGTTTTCTGGGGAAAGCGCATTCTATATATTGAAGACATGTTAATACTATATTTATATGATAGTATGTTCGTTAGTCGGGATATAATTGAATTGTATCTATACAACTATCGTAAACTTGTTAGCATGCTATTGTTATAGAAATATACTAATGTAGATCTTGATTTATACTTAGGATTCTATATATATGTTGTGTGCGATATAATTGATATGTACGTTTATACTCAGAAGTTCTATATGTTAATTGATATGTACGTTGTTATTGTTGGTTTTATGTTAAGATAAAACTAGGAACGTTATATGTTGTTATTATTGTTTTTCTGTCAAGATAAAACTAGGAACGTTATATGTTGTTATTATTCGTTTTATGTCAACATAAAACTAGGAATGTTATATGTTGTTATTATTTGTTTTATGTCAAGATAAAACTAGGAATGTTATATGTTGTTATTATTGGTTTTATGTCAAGACAAAACTAGGAATGTTATATGTTGTTATTATTGGTTTTATGTTAAGATAAAACCTGGTTTTTCCTCAAGTTATAGTTGTTGTATTGCCTAAAGTATTATGAATTTAGGAGTAAAGTTTAAAAGCATAGTCTAGTAACTTAGGGTTTTAGACACAAAAATGCTTTTATTGTTAGAGCTATAGGAAGCCAATAAAGTCTACATGAGTTATTGTGTTCATCATCTAAGATTGGGGATCTTAGTGAAAGTGCTATGACCTGTAACTGTTAATCCCATGTGAGCGAAGAAGTTGTGTATGAATAATATACGGGTTGACAACCCCACTCATGGTTGCTACCTACAACCCAACTTAAGCGAGTGACGAACTGTCCTTTTATTTGTTGTTCCGGTGTCGATGAAGAGTTCGATATTTAGTATATGTTGTGAAAATCCTCATGGAAATCATGAGTGGGCTGTCCTCATGCAAAGCATGAGTGGGAGCTATCAGAGGCATTGTATGTCATAGCAGCGGTTACAGAATCATGGTAGCAAATTGTTAGAAACATTATACTTTGTCGTTATACAAGTATAAATGTTAAGTATAAGTTTCCCCATACTTATACCCTAGGTATATGGAACGTTTAGGTATATCACTTATTTGATAAGTAAACTATTATACCTAATATATCTACTAAAAGTTGGAGAGTCAAAATGATACTTTCAAAACTATACTTTTGAACTTGGAAAATGTATTATTTTTATATGGAGTTAAAACATGTGGACTCAAATACTTTATTTTGACGTATTTACAAATGCATGTGTTTTCAGGAACTTGATAAAGCTGGTATGTTATTCGAACATGAGAAGTTTTACTATTACCCTTTCTGTTCATTAAGAAGTATACAATAGTCAGATATTATGTAATAGGTTCTAGAAAAAAATAATGTAACTTTCAACCATCAATATTATAAAATTCTTAGTATTGTTTAGTGTATGTTATATAACTGTGATACAATGTATGACGTTGCACTACCCGGTGTTTCTGCCGAGGGCCGGGGTGTGACAGATTTGGTATCAGAGCTATTAACTATAGTGAACTAGTACTTTCTTAGGAAAGCACGACTATAGTTTAGGGCTTACTCTATTAGTTTTAGGTATATACCTTAGCCTACAATAAAAAGTATTATTAATTATTGTACTGAAGGACTACTTACGGGAGTGGTGACAGGATAGACATGTTGAATTGGGTTGTTGGATTTCAGAACAACTATATGCTATAATGATCCTGCCCTATCGACTGTCCTCACTGGACGGTGCCTTATCAGATAGACCCGAAGTAACAAACAAATAATTAATAACCGTGAATACAACAAATAAGAAATATAGGGTCATATATAAAAACTCAGACCCGCAATGAGAATACACCTTAATGCTCGAAATGATTTTGATCTCAAGGATATAGATCAAATATTCCAACTAAAGTTTATATGTGCATAGATCCTATCACAACTAGGTGTAGGTGCACAACTACATTTTATTATGATCAGATCATGTGAACTATTCAAATTGGAAGTAATATTTGATAGACTAAATACTTGGTGAATCAAACTAGGAATTCGACATGGCTCATTCTCGAACATGGATAATCTTAGAGGATACGGATGAAGAACAAGAGATTCCATCCCCTCTTAAGATGATCCTTACCACCCTATAAATCCAACTACCTTTCATCCAATACCTTCTGAATATGGAGCACCTTTACCTTCCAATGAATAGGAAGAGAGTAAACCAATGGAAGAAAGCGATCCAATGGAAGTGACAGAATCGGTGGCATCATCCTTACCACCCATGAACACTCTTTACCGTTAAGTTCCAGGAGAAGCGAAGATGAAACGCACAGCTTGTAAATCCATACCGAGATGGATAAAGATTAAGAAGAATCAAAAGGCGACATATTCAGGAACCCATAGAGTTCAAGATGAACCTGCACGGATAACACAAACCGTTGATAGGTGGGTGGCAGAAGAAAGAGCTGCTAAGATGTATTAGACTGGTCAATCATCTCGACCACATCCCCCACATTCTTTTGAAGTTAACACGTTATCTCAATTGTTTGAGAAAGCGTGAGAATCGAAAACAAGATGGAAATTATCGAAGGAAGGGCTACTCATCTCTCCGGAAGGGTGCGAAGGCTAGAAGGACTGAGGATGCGAGATAAAGAGGTGGTGATGGATGTCCATCATCGTATAAATTTCGCATATAACAACATGATTACTCACGATGCAAGGATTTCAGAGTTAGAGCTCTATAATCAAACCTCAAGAAATGAAGAGCGCACAAGAAGTCTTGATCAGAGAACTTAAGCACGAGGAGCAAGTGACTCATGTCATTGACGTACTAGGCTATCACTTAGGATACTGGTAGATAAACTATAACTGGTAGTTGTGTAAAAATAGAGAAATCAAACTAGTTAAGGCAAAAAGAGTAAAGTTTCTAGCAAGGGTGTAGTTAACCTTGCAAATTTAGATTTTAGAAACTTTTCTCATATAAACCTATAATAAACTGGTTTAACCACTAATAATAAATATGAAGCATATATTACAATAATCTTGTTCAAAATAGTGCCTTCCACTATGCTTTATACCTTGAAGAAAATTTTAAGTCATTAACACTCGTAATTTAATGACTAATACTTCATAAATTTCATAAAATTCTTATTATTTATAATAGGAACTAAAAAAAATGCCTAGAAGGAGTAGTGCTCGACTAAACCTTAACCAAAAATCAACACTACAAGAACCACAACCACCACCATAAATAAATCCCTCAATAAGTTTAGCAGAACTTGAAGAAATCATAGTTCAGAGAATCGTTGCAGCTCTAGCTAATGTCACAAGAGGTGGAGTTAGAAATGATGACAATGTAGGGACCGCCAGAATGTGTACATACAAAGACTTTATGAATTTCAAACCAAAGAACTTCCATGGAACTGAAGGAGTCGTTAATATGACTAGGTGGATTGAAAAGACAGAGTCCGTCTTTCAAATAAGCTTCTGTGCAGATGATTGTAAAGTACGATTTGCAGCATGTACTTTCGCTGATGCGGCACTAACATGGTGGAACAACCATGTAAATACAATGGGTATTGATGCTACAAATTCCATGAAATCGGAAGAGATGAAGGGGATGCTAGTAGAGGAGTATTGTCCTAGAGAGGAAATACAAAAGCTGGAGCAAGAATTATGAAACCTAACAATGAAGGGTTCAGAGATTAATGCTTATACTGCTAGATTCAATGATCTTGCGGTGATGTGTCCAACACTTGTAACCCTAGAGTACAAGAAGATCGAGCAATATATCTGGGGTCTGGCATCACAAATAAAAGGAATGGTGATCGCATCAAAACCTACAACTTATGACAGTACAAAACGCATAACTTATCAGCTAACCAACACAGAAATCCAAGTGAGATTTATAGCGGAGTCTTCCGAATCTAGAACGAACAAGAGCAAATTTAATGGGAAGAATCCCATGCAATCATCTGAGAAGAGACAAGATGTGGCAACTAATTATCCGGCCACAACATCAATACCCACACAACCACGGCAATATGAAGGAAAACTCCCAAAATGCACTCAGTGTAACCGTCACCATCTAGGTAACTGCTTTATATGCACTCAATGCAAGAAAAAGGGACACAATGCTAATTTCTGCTGGAGCACAACACCTACAACGTAAAATCAAGGAACAAACTCTGGAACAAGCTTTGATGGAGGAAGAGCGTGTTTTGAGTGTGGTGAAATTGGACATATGAAGAAGGAATGTCGAAAGTTAAGGAGTCAAGGAGGTTAGGCCGTGGCAGGGCATTTGTAATAGGAAGCAGGGAAGCTCTCCAGGACCCTTCGGTGGTATCTGGTACAAAATAAATTTCGGGATGAAATTGTTCTAACGAGGGGAGAATGTAATACCAGTCAAAATAGGTCAATAACAATCACATGTGATTATGCCAATCATGTAATGTGATTGTGTTAAAGTAGTAATGTGATAAACGTACTATGTAGTTCATGATAAATTCTAATACAAATACGAACTTTCTTTATGATACAACTCAAAGTATACGTCCATATGATTCCAAAAATATAGACAATGTCTAAATATGACTTCGCATGAAGAAGTTATGATAAACCGAACACTATAAATCTCTATAATAAGAGGAATTTAAAATACACTTAGAATTAGCTATTGGAGTCTATAATAGAGAGGTAGTACTCGTAAATGCCTATGCATGGATATAAAGAACGTCAAAAACGGAGTTCGTATGCAAAAGTTAAGACCTTCGAAGATACAGTTGTCAGAAACCCTAATCTGACTGAGCTCATGACGTGAGCATAGAAACTCATGAAGTGAGGAGTCAAAATGCCACATTTCGGACTTAGAGGATGCATGGCAAGTCTACGAAGCGATAAGTCAAAAGCTCACGACATGAGCAAGGATTTCTCACGTCGTGAGGAGTCAACGGGACACCTTCCGAAGCTAGGAACGCAAATGGCATGTCTACAAGGTGACCAACCATGGCTCACGACATGAGAGTATATGGCTCACGACGTGAAAGGCCAAAATACTTCCTATAAATAGCAAGTTCGACCTCAGCCAATCTCACACCTAAACTTTTTTCCTTTCTCTAATTTTCTAAAGTCATATCACTTCCTGAGCCTGACGATCTCGTACCGCGAACCGTTTCTGCTTAGATTACATAAAATCACGATACTTGGGTGAGTTTCATGGCCCCAATTTTAATGTTTTAGGGGGAAAGCGCATGCTAAATATTGAATACAAGTTAATACTATATTTATATGATAGTATGTTCGTTATTCGGGATATAATTAAATTATATCTATACAAGTATCGTAAACTTGTTAGCATGCTATTGTTATAGAAATATACTAATGTAGATCTTGAGTTATACTTAGGATTCTATATTTATCTTGTGTGCGTTATAGTTCCAAAGTTATACTCGGAAATTCTATATGTTAATTGATATGTACGTTGTTATTGTTGATTTTATGTCAAGATAAAACTTGGAACGTTATATGTTGATATTATTGTTTTATGTCAAGATAAAACTAGGAACGTTATATGTTGTTATTATTGGTCGTATGTCAAGATAATACTAGGAACATTATATGTTGTTATTATTGGTTTTATGTCAAGATAAAACTAGGAACGTTATATGCTGTTAATATTTGTTTTATGTGAAGATAAAACTAGGAACGTTATATGTTGTTATTATTGGTTTTATGTCAAGACAAAACTAGGAACGTTATATGTTGTTATTATTGGTTTTATGTTAAGATAAAACCTGGTTTTTCCTCAAGTTATAGTTGTTGTATTGCCTAAAGTATTATGAATTTAGGAGTAAAGTTTAAAAGCATAGTCTAGTAACTTAGGGTTTTAGACACAAAAATGCTTTTGTTGTTAGAGCTATAGGAAGCCGATAAAGTCTACATGAGTTATTGTGTTCATCATCTAAGATTGGGGATCTTAGTGAATGTCCTATGACCTGTAATTGTTAATCCCAAGTGAGCGAGGAAGTCGTGTATGAATAATATACGAGTTGAAATCCCCACTCGTGGTTGCTAGCTACAACCCAACTTAAGCGAGTGACGAACTGTCCTTTTATTTGTTGTTCCGGCGTCGATGAAGAGTTCGATATTGAGTATATGCTGTGGAAATCCTCATGGAAATCATGAGTGGGCTGTCCTCATGCAAAGCATGAGTGGGAGCTATCAGAGGCATTGTATGTCATAGCAGTGGTTACATAATCATGGTATCAAATTGTTAGAAACATTATACTTTGTCGCTATACAAGTATAAATGTTAAGTATAAGTTTCCCCATACTTATACCCTAGGTATATGGAACATTTAGGTATATCACTTCTCCGATAAGTAAACTATTATACCTAATATATCTACTAAATGTTGGAGAGTCAAAATGATACTTTCAAAACTATACTTTTGAACTTGGAAAATGTATTATTTTTATACAGAGTCAAAACCTGTGGACTCACCAACTTTATGTTGACGTATTTTCAAATGCATGTGTTTTCAGGAACTTGATAAAGCTGGTATGTTATTCGAACATGAGAAGTTTTACTATTACCTTATCTGTTCATTAAGAAGTTTACAATAGTCGGATATTATGTTATAGGTTCTAGAAAAACAATAATGTAACTTTCAACCATCAATAAAGGTATGTCTTTTATAAAATTCTTAGTACTATTCAATGTATGTTATATAACTGTGATACAGTGTATTACGTTGCACTACCCGATGTTTCCGCTGGCGGCCGGGGTGTGACACAAACTACTCCTAAGACATCTCGGCCATACCCGCTGATCCTAACTCCCGAATAACCTCCTCCCGCCAATCTCGTGCTCGATCCCTTAACATACAAGATGCAAACCTTACCTTTTCTGTCTCGGGGCAAAATCTCATGAGCTGGGCATTCTCCTTGTTTGCCACCCAACGTTGACTAGTGATGGGATCCCTGAACTCAGGCGCACTACACGCCTTGAACTCCTGGAATGATGGAGCTCTTGCCCTAACCTGACCTGCAAGAATCTCGGCTCAGAAAGACCTGAGCCACTCCTACATGATCTCCATGATGCCCTCCTTGATGGTACCAAAGATCACTGAGGTAGCGTCAAGAATGACACGAGTAACCTTAGCCACGATAAGATCACGTAGCCTCTCATCAATGGGCTCTGAACCAGAGCGTGAACCTAATCATGATCTTAAACCCGAACCTCACGAGATCATCACCATCCTCAACTGAAAATATCACAAATAACAATGATAAGGAATTCGAAAGGGATTCTTCCACACCAGACTCCTATGAGCTATCAGGACTGTCATTGATTTGGGTACAGGTCATGTGCTTTCAGTAGTACGGGACCAATACTACCTTCCACACCTACTTGTACCTTCCCCAAGGCCATACCTGATATCCCTAATTCATCCAACCATAAATCATGACCCATAAGCACAACACTAACTCATATCCTAGACTATCTTAGGGTTTCTCAATTCTCATCAAACCAGAAACTCAAATCAATCATAGTAGATTCCTCATTCTGGGGCTATGCAGTCCTAAGCATGTACAAATTTGAAAGCATACACTTAGCAAATAATCCATTCAACACTAATTTCTATATATACTATAGCATGGCTAAAACATCAGGAACACTTACTTGAGCTCGACCGATTACGCGCATTGCACTCTCCCCTTTTTCTTACAAAAGTCGTTTTCAGGAGAATTTTAACTTCTGGTTTCTTTTTGAATTTTTTTACCATTTCCTCAGTTTGAGTTCTGAAACACCCAAGAGTATGCCTGAATCTCTCATACCAAGGCTCTGATACCAACTTGTAACAACCCAAATTTTTACAGAGAATTTTAACTTTTATAATCATAAATACCAACCACAATTGCTTCTAAAAACCCGATTACACGACCAAAGTGTTTTAAAAGATCAGAGTTTCAAAAATAAATACAAAAACACTAGGGAAAGCATGTCGTGCCATTAAGTAGGGCCCTTTCCATTAGAACTGGAAGTACCTGAAACATCCAACAAAACTGTAAGCATACGCTTAGTGAGTTTCCCAAAACATGCAAAACATATAATCACATAATGCACGGCACATATACATATAAGTTTTTCATGGACTCCCTCCATGGTCTTCATTTGAAATGCCATGGGCTTCCGCCATGGTCTTGTATCCCCAAGCCATGGGCTACCCCTGTTGTCTTGCCAAGTGTCATGGGCTCCTCCCATGGTCTTCACATAAGTTCACACGTATATCAAATAGCAAACCATTACATGTTCCATTACTAATCATCTAATACCAGTTAATGGGCCGACCTTGGTGCCTTCGACTCAGGAGTGTAGTGAGAAGACCCACCTCAGTCTGCTAACCACAAAAGCTGCTCGCCTAACAATCCAAAACCACACACTGAACAATGATACAATTAAACCTAATTTAGGATTATAACACAATTTAATCAAAGAGTCCAAACACCTAAACCTAAGTCCTTCCATAGTGGCCCAAAAGTCTTTCCTTTGCTAATGGGCCTAAGATCCAAGATAAAAGCCATTTGTGACAACCCGAAATTTCTCTTATGTATAATCCATTCAATTTTATCAATGTCAGACTCATTTCTGCTATCTTTTAGCATTTTTAGGGTCTGTTTGAGAGTTCTAAGCTTAGTACAAGCAAGGTTGAGGTTAAGGATGTGTTACCAAAGTCATAAAGTTGCATTTCTGGCCAAACACTCCTTCAGGAGGAGTGTACGGCCGTACACATGGATGTACGGCAATACACCCCTTCATGGCCGTACACTCTCCCTGTATAAGTGATACTTAGCCATTTTCCAACACTTTTTATACTTCCAAGCCTAGATTTCAGAATTCTCTCTTAACTATCATCACATTTCTCACCAAGATCTTCAAAGATGTAAGTATTTCCCACCTTGATTTGTTGCTACATTGCTTTATCTAGTGGTGAATCCATGTTTCATCTCATTAATTTCATCTTTGTCTAGATCTTCATCTTTCACCAAGAACACCAAGAACACACACTAGTTCTTGGTGGCTGTGAACCCTCAACAAGCTTTCAAATCATAAGTAACTGCTTCCTATGCTTGTTATCTACTAGAAATGCTTGTTATTCAACTTGAAATCGACCAACTTAGCATGAACATGAAGGGTGTATGGCCGTACATCCTTGTATGGCCGTACACACCTCATAGGACCGTAAACCCTCTTTGATGCACATTGTTGGCCTTAAACTTTCGTTTAAACTAAGCATGGGACCTAGAACACTTCCTTGATGCTAGAAAGGACCTTAAAAACACCTCATTTGCACACTTCTTCATGAGTGTATGGCCGTACACTCATGGGCTATTCACCCATGGCCGTACACACCTTAGTGTGGCGGTGAACCTCCCTCATTCAATCATATATGATTTTAACACTTGGTTTCAAGTGTTTCCAAGCCCTTAGGGTGTTTTCCTATCATCACTAGTTGTGATATACCCTAATTTGATACATATATGTGTTATGACATGCTAAATAGGATCCGTTTGTGTTCAAGACTTCACTTGACACTCAGCATCCCATACCGATCTTTCATTCAAACCACTCACTTCAGGTGAGTTCATACCCATGCAATCAACCTTTAACTATTTTAAATGCTTTTTAGGGGGGGGGGGATACAAGTTGAACAGAATTAAATTGTGTTAGTATAAACATTTGTATACTTGTTAATTATCTCATTCCAACTCATTTTCAAACTACTTTTAAAACATTGTTAGATTTTATAGCAAAACTCTTTTGTAACTACTTTTAAACTCTTTTCAAACCCTTCTCAAACTCTTTTACTTTCAAAACAATATTCATTTATGTATTAGTGTATAAGTATGCTTTAATGGACTTAGGACTATTGCTGATAACCTTGACTCATGTTCCTTGTTTGGTTGTGGGCTTAGGGTAGGGATACACTAGTCCGACTGTCGATTAACTCATAGTTATACATGAAAAATACATATATGAATATAAAATTTTTACCTTTAAAAAGTATACTTAACTCAATTGTTCAAGCTGAACAGTTGACTCCTTTCTATAAGCTGAGGACATACTAAACCTACTAATAAACTATAATAGGTATAGTTTAGAGAGCATATACATATACATCTACATATACAAGGAACGGAAGAGAACATATACATATACATATACATATACTAGAGCAGGAAAGAACTTGTACATATACATATATATACAAGTACAGAAAGAACATGGTAATTAGAATGTGAAATACTACTTCATGATACAACAATACATTGTCGTATCACATTTGTAACCAGAGTTTCCTGGAGGGAGAGCAGGCATTGTGTGTATAGATCTATACGGTACATACACTCCCATACCCCGACTGCAAGGCACAGTCCCAGCCGGTAAGGCCAAGGGGTGACAAAATGTCACCTCACTATTTTTGATGCCAAAAGGTCGCTGTGTATTCAACCGTCAATCAACATGGTTACAGCTACATCACATTTTAAATCTTTAATTAACCAAAGCGGTTTTAAAGACAATAAGACTCCCTAATACATATAATTCATTTAATACGACTAGGAGTCTTCATATTTTCCCATTTCATTATTCACCAGCAGTATTGCTGGGTTAAAACATATTATTTTCCTAATAGAAGATAACAATAAATGGGAAAAGCATATTTTATGCAAATATACAGTACCACTAAAATTTTCCATACTATCCAAGTACATATGCAAACATTACATTTTTATATAAAAACAAATATGTAAACAGTTGGGCCTCTGGTCGAAGGCCAGTTTTCATTCTAAGCAGGACATATAGGATTTTCTGGGAAAACTTTACAAACATTTTCACGGGTTTAATACAAACATTCGAAGTTTTTAATTACTATAAATAACACTAAACAATTATGAGCTCACCAGCGTTTTATGCTGATACTCTCTTTCAAAAATAACTTGTATTCTCAGGGAACCAGTAGACAGGTACATTGTCGCACCCCAAACCAAATTGGCGGAAACATTCGGGGGGCGGAGGACGTCTATGTACAATATCATAACAAAGCATAATAGTAAAACAAGCAACAACATCCATTGCATTAATATAATAGTTAAATACATGTGTGTTCTTTTGTAAGGTTTAAATGACACCAAAACGTATAATAAAAAATAATGACGAGACTTGAATCCACTCCGTCCTTCAAAGCTGCATGGGTGTACCCGTCTTTCTGGTTCCCTGAGAATACAAGTTATTTTGAAAGAGAGTATCAACATAAATGTTGGTGAGTTCATAAGTGTTTAGTGTCATTTAGTAATTTAAAACCTCGAAAATGTTTGTATTAACAACCTTGAAAAGTTTGTAAAGCTTTCCCAGAAAATCCTATATTTCCTGCTTAAAAGGAAAGTAGCCTTCTACCCGAGGCCCGACTGTTTTACATGTTTGTTTTTGTACAAAAATGTAATGTTTGCATATGTACTTGGAATAGTAAGAAGAATGTAGTTGTACTTTATACTTTTGTAAAAGTACGTTTTCTCCCATTTATTACTATTATTTATTTAGAAAAATAGAATGTTTTATTTCAGTAGTGACACTACCGAATATGAAATGATAAAAACTGAAGACTCATAGTTGTATTAATTGTACTATATTCCTTAGAGAGTCTTATTGCCTTTAATTCCGATTCGGTTAATTAAAGGGCTTAATGTGAATTAGTTGTAACCATGCTGGTTGACGGCTGAATACCTGATGACCTTCTGGCGTCATAAAATAGTGAGGTGACATTTTGTCACCCCTTGGCCTTACCGGCTGGGACTGTAGCTAGCACTCGGGGCGTGGGAGTGTCTATCCCGTATAGATCTATACACATGATGCCCGCTCTCCCTCCAGGAGATTCTGGTTACAAAGGTGATACGACAATGTATTGTTGTATCATGAAGTAGTATTTCACATTCTAGTTATCGTATTCTTACTGTACTTGTATGTATATGTATATGTATATGTATATGTATATGTATATGTATATGTATATGTATATGTTATTTCCTATTCTTGTATATGTATATGTTCTCTTCCGTTCTTTGTATATGTAAGTGTATATGTATATGTTCACTTCCTTTCTTTGTATATGTTCACTAAACTATACCTATTATAGTTTACTAGATGATTTTTTGATCGTGACTTGTAGACAAGGCTTAATTGCTCAGCTTGAACAATTGAGTTAAGTAAAACTTTCAAAGATAAACTTTTATATTCTATTATGTATTTAACATGTACAACTATGAGTTAATCGACAGTCAGACTAATGTATCCTACCCTAAGCCCACAACCAAACAAGGAACAGGAGTCAAGGTTATCCACAATAGTCCTAAGTCCATTAAAGCATACTTATACACTAATACGTAAATGAGTATAGTTTTGAAAGTAAAAGAGTTTGACAAGAGTTTAAAACAGGTTATAAAGGTTGATTGCAGGGGTATGAACTCACCTGTAGTGAGTGTTTGACTGAAAGATCGGGAAAGGATGCTTAGTGCTTAAGAGAAATCTCGAGCACAAGCAGATCCTAATAAGCATATAATGCTACATATATGTATAAAATTAGTTTTTATACAACTAATCATGATAGGGAATCCCTTTAAGGACTAGAAAGCACTTATTTTGAAGCGTTACAATCACATATGATTGCATATAACGGGTATATAGCCTCACAAATGGAGTGTAAGGCCAAAATGCATCAGTTTTGTGTGTGTTTGACTAGGGTGTGCGGCCTAAGTGGGTGTGCGGCCGCCCACTCCCTATGAAACATGCTAAAGTATGTCTTAAGGCCTTGGGAATCATCTAAGAAGTGTGTCTTAGCCATATCTTAACTTAGAGGGGTGTTTGTTATCCTTTGGACCATAAAAGGGTGTGTATGGCCGCACAAAGGGTGTGTACGGCCGTACACCCTTGATGATCTTGTAAAGATGATCAAGAGTGGGTTTCAAGGCCATATCTTTCATCCTCTAAGTGTTTTTGAACATGTTTTTGCACAGAATGCAAGTTTTGAGGCTAAAATGCACCAAACAAGGGGGTGTACGGCCGTACACCCCTTGATGTTCATGATTTTGGACAATTTTTGATGTCGTAACTAGTAACTATCAAGCATGGGAACGAGTACTTACATTATAGATGCCTTTTGGGGTATTTGGGGTTCAAGAACTTAATAGGTGTTCTTGGTGAAACTGAAGAACACTTGAAGATCTATCAAAATGGAGTGATTTCATGGATGAAATCAGTGATTCATACAGAAAAGAGGAAGAATCAATCATTCAAGGGAAGAAATACTTATAATTTTGGAGACCTAGGTGCAGAATTGGATGATAGTTGAGAGCATATTCCAGTTCTTGGCTAAGGGAGGTGAAAAAGGGTGAATGGAGCCTAAATCCTCAATATATTAACCAGAGGGGGGGGGGGGTGTGCGGCCGCACACCCAAGTATACTGTCGTACACTCCTCATGATGGAGTGTATGGCCATTTTGTGAAGTGTTTGAACTTGTGGGACCCATTTCTACACCCTAACTTGAAGGTGCTATGCTTAGAACACTCAAATTGACTCAAAATAGTGCTAGAATATAGCAAACAGGTTGTCACATACACCCATGTAGCTTTTGAAGGACGGAGTGGATTCAAGACTCGTCATTATTTTGTTTACACATTTTTGGTGTCATTTAAACTTTACCAAAGAGCACATAGGTATTTAACTATTCTATTAATGCAATGGATGTTGTTGTTTGTTTTACTATTATGCATTGTCATGATACTGTACATGACGTCCTCCACCCCTAAATGTTTCTGCCAAAAAGGTTTAGGGGTGTGACAGATTGGTATCTGAGCATTGTTTATAGTGAATTGAGTATATCAACCCATAAAAGATATACAACTATAAATACAATGGGATTAAAACACTCTGACCAAGAATTATACTGTTAAAAATATATACAAGTATTTTACTAAAAGTATACATACATGCATTCATACTAGGGTCAATATCATACTATAACAGAACAAAAGTATTATGATTGTTGAACAACACAAATAGGCTTGGGGATGTATGGTCAGTTCTGGGAATGACATAGCCTGATCAACTATGTTAGTCCAAGAAGTGATTAGCATATGCCCAAGAATGGTTGTGACGTTGCAAAAAGTCTAATAACTTACTATCCATAAAGACTTAGTGAGAGCATAAGACAAACTTACAATACTATAGGAGTATTTTGTGCTAATATTAACTTCTGTGAAAACTAAAGACTCTTATTAGTAGGTCTATGAGTATGGAGTGTATACGCTAAAGTTATATATAATTAAAGATTCTATAGACTTAGAATTTATGACTATCGCTTTACTTCCTGTTCCTTGTTTGGTTATGGTCTTAGCGTTGAGTCATTTATTCATAGGTCTATTTTATCTTAGAAATTATATATAGCTGGTATGCACTACTTACGAATAGAAAATAACTAATAAGGATCACTCCCCTATAAGTATCATTAGATTAGGACGCCTATTAACTATCTTTTATCCCTTTTCTCACTTAGATTCCATGGCTGGCTTCCATCTTCCAGGAGACACGTACTTTCCCAACCAGGAGAATGTGGGATGGCTAGAGGATGAGCCTGAAGAAAACCATGTGATTCCCCTAGACGATGACTTCGCAGAACAATTCCCCGAAGAGGCCGACATAGAGCTTGAAGTCAAGAACCTACCTTAAGTGGCCCAATACCAAATCCAAACCCCCAACTCGAATTCCAAGGCCCAACGCCTATATGGGTCGGAAGTCTGGATAGGTGGAGCCACGAGAAAGGCCAACCCCGACCGTACAATGGTGATCGCCGCTTCTACAATGTAAACAAGGGAGGCTCCGCAGACATAGCTCTTCCAACCGTAGTCTGCCGAGTGGCCTACAACGTTGAGCTAAGTGTGGCGGCCATTCAACGAACTGTAGAGCTTGAGGCAGACTCAGATGCCAACACAAACCGCATTCTCAATCTCGAAGTTGCTTATGCGAGGGCTAGGAGAGACAACGAGGCATTGCAGCTAGAGCTAGCTGCAACTCGAGCTGATGTTATCGAGAACCGAGCCCGTCTGTCTGTGTATGAGAGGCACCTGCTTGACGTGGAGTGCCAGCTGGGTAACTTAAGGTTCCGTCCAAGGGGTGCCCGCCGCCACTAAAAGATGTCCTGTCGTCCTTCTCTTTTGGTTTAAGGAATAGCCTTAGTAGATGCACTATATAACCCTCTTTTTATGTAAATATTCCTATCTAGCAAGTACTGTTTCCACTATAACTTTTATGCTGTCAAATTTTCCCTCTGTTGGTATGTTGTAAGACCTGCTCCAAGGTCAAATTTTATGAATTCTATGAAACTTCTATACCAAATATTATGACATATATAGTTTCCACTAAGTGATCATCTCTATCAAACTCTATTCTGACACTATATTCCCCATGATAGCCATAATGAAGTCTTATTATCATTTTATCTTTTATAGATGAAAGATGCCGCCTCGCAAGCGTCCAAACAGAAACCCACTTGTAAATCAAACTCCACCACCACCACCACCTCCTCTACAGTTCGATGCGGTGATGTTCCAAGCTACTGAGACCGCGGCTGTGACCGCATCCATGACGCAGGTGAATTCTGGTGGCACCGGTGGAGCTGTAACGAGTACCAACTCTAATCATGGTGATAGCCAAACGTGTACACGAGAGTGTACCTATAACGACTACATCAACTGTAAACCGGTATTCTTCAACGGAACCGGAGGAATCATTACGTTGTCTTAGTGGTTAGAAAGAACGGAGTAGATCTTTGAGATCTGCTCCTGCCTTGAAGGAAGCAAAGTAAAGTTTACTGCCTGCACCTTCACCGAAAGGGCCCTGACATGGTGGAATGGGGATGTCAAGTCACTCTCCCTGGTAGTGGCTAATGTCATGGGCTGGGAGACACTGAAGGACCTGATGACAAAGGATTACTTCTCGAGGAGCGAAGTTCAAAAACTCAAGGAAGATCGCAAAACTTCAGAACTTCTCTCCGATTCCAAGGCTAAAATGCAAAAATAAATGAAGATTTAATAACAGAATACATACCAAGAACCAGGTGCTACAGACCAATTTGCAATAAACTTTCATATTAAGGGTAAGAAATGTAAATACCTTGATCCAGAACATTACATCATTAAAACATGCATGTTGCATGATATATATGCGAGAAGTGGCTCGATGAAGACACTTATAGACCTTATATTGTGAGTGATATCCAATAAAAATGAAAGGGATACTCCGAGGAGAAAGTTTTTTTTGCCGAATAGTCATGAAGATATGGATATACAAGACGCCCAAAGGTGCGAAAGTTTCCATAATTTGGCATGCGTGAGTAGAGTAACTCAAGAGGAGACCGGTTGTCAAGTAGTTTAGTGGGCATACGATTAATGATGAACACTGTTGAACTAAAAGCATCAACACAATAAGAGGCAGGGGTGTGAGCATGAAAGAGCATTGAAAGGCCCGTTTCAACAACATGTCTATGTTTACGTTCCGCTCGTCTATTTTGCTGATGTAACACTCTAAATTTTTAAATTAGTTTTTTTTCATTTTTAAAACCATATAAAACACCATTTCACATTTCTAAAACCCAAATGTAAAAGTTGTTCAAAACACAAGACAACAAAATGTTTGAAAATATCCCAGAATCCTCAAAACATAATCTCAAATTGGTGTGTACAATCATATCGGCGCCTTCCCGCAATCCTGAGAGGTACCTAAAACACATTTCACATAAAACTGTAAGCACGAAGCGTAATGAATCCCCCAAAATACCACACACAAACAATTAGGCTCGTATAGCTATATATATATATATATATATATATATATATATATATATATATATATATATATATATATCAATAAGGACCCTCCGGTCTCACAGCTCGGGTTGGACCAACTGGTCTTGTATCTTAATGAAGACCCTATGGTCCCAAAAAGCAAGAATAACTCAATAAGGCCCAAAATAATATACAACATAAATCACAAAGACATAATGCATAATATATCACATAACTCAGTGTAAGAGCATAAGACCGTCCGGTAGCACAATGATTACCACTCAGGTAAGTATAATGAGAAGACTCACCTAGTAAGTGAGCAAGTAGGTATCGTACTCAACGATCGGTCTAGACTCCGCCTATATATCATAATCATCTCTAATTAACAATTTATAACAACAACTCCAAAGGTGTTAAACCGAACCCTATTCTAACTCTTGGAAAAGGTGAAAGACCATTTTACCCCTTCATGGTCTCCATAATCGATAACTTTAGCAAACCCTAAAAGTCTACGGAAGTCAACCATCGAGTTAACAGTCCGTATTGACCCAACTCGTTGAGTTCCATCGTTTCTTCTGAAAAATCGGGAAAATCCAACTCAACTCGTCGAGTTATCTCACCAACTCATCGAGTTCGTAACACGTCCAGCCTTTGGGGAAAACCCTAACCAACTCGTCGAGCTGGCTCACCAACTCGTCAAGTCTCTTCATTTCATTCTCTCATTCAGACATTTTTAAGCAGAACTAAGGCCCCATACTCTAGATCTAGCGTTCTAAGGCTGAAATACCACGTAAAGCTGCAAGTTTTACAATCAGGCATGGCATCTAGGGATAAGTTTGCCAACCCAAAGCTCAATAGAGGGTTTAAGGCATGAAAGTTGGCCAAAGCTTGATAAATCTTGAATCTTTTGGCCTAAGGGACCCCATACTGTTCAGATCTGAAGTCTCATCTTCAAGGCATGCTCAAACAACTAAGGGACTCAAAGAGAAGATAGAAATGACCATAAAATCCTTAATGGAGAGATTTAACAGACAAGTGGTCAATGTAATAGCTTTTTACCTCCAAATGGCAGCTAACACTGAAAGAATACTGGATCCAAAGCCTCATTCTCATTCCAGGCCCTGAACTCTTCAATCTCCTTCAAATATTGCACCAATACACATACTCTTAGACACTCTCTCCCTTTCTCACAAATGATAATAGCTCAATTGAGGTTTCTCTCAGGGTGCTAAGGTAACCAGGAAGGCGGGGTAAAGGACTTAAGGTCCTTTAAATAGGGTGCAAACCATGAAAATTAAGGTTTCCACACTCAGCTCCTACTTGTCGAGCTCCCCCCCCCCCCCCAAATCGTCGAGTAGACTCTAAAAATCACGCGACCATCTCAATCTCTACTCGGCCAGTTGGGGCCTCCAACTCGTCGAGTTGCCCTGACAAAATGAATATAGTTTGATTAAATATTATACCTGGGAGTCGGGATGTTACAATTCTCCCCCACTAGAATCAGACTTGGCCCTCAAGGTCATCCTCCAGAAACAACTTTGGGTACTGCTCACGCATCTCAGACTCTGGCTCCCAAGTCCATTCTTCGTCAACCGATCTACAATCACCCATATCGCATCGACACCGCACAAAATCCTTGGTAACTTGGTAATAAAATCCATGGAGATCTATTCCCACTTCCAAAGGGGAATCTCTAGAAGCTGCAACTGGCCATGGGGACGTTGGTGCTCTGCCTTGACCTGACGACAGGTCAAGCATCTCTCAACTACCCATGCCACATCTCTCTTCATACATGGCCATCAATAATCCATTTTCAAGTCCAAATACATCTTGGTGGCCCCCGGATGGATCGAGAATCTGGACCTATGGGCCTCCTCCATTAAAATACGTCGAGCTCCACCCGAATATGGCACCCATATCCACCCACGGAAGGTCATAAGCCCCCGACTATCAGTCTCAAACTCAGAAATCTACCTAATCACCCATTCTCTCTTACGGTTCTCTGGTCTCATGGCCACTGCTTGGACCTCTCAAATGCTATCTATGACTGGAGTCATCACCGTCATCCTAATACACACATCTCAGATCGGAGCACTTGCTGTCCTACGACTCAAGGAATCGGCTACCATATTAGCCTGGCCAAGGAGATACAAAATCTTGCAGTTATAGTCTGTCACTACATCTAGCCACCTCAGTTGTCTCATATTCAGGTTGGTTTGATCCATAAGGTACTTCAGACTCTTATGGTCTGTATGTATGGTACATCGAACACCATAAAGATAGTGGTGCCAAATCTTGAGGGAGAATACCACCGCCCCAGCTCCAAATCATGGGTGGGATACATCATCTCGTGAGGCTTCAGCTACTTCAACATATATGCTATCATGTATCCCCTTTGCATCAACACAACAGCCAACGCCAATATAGATGCATCACAGTAGACTACGAAGTCCTACAATCCCTCCGGAAGGGCTAACACTAGAGCTTCACACAATCTATGGCGAAGATTCTCAAATGAAGCCTGCTGCTTGGGCCCCCAGAAAAAAGTAACACCCTTACTGGTCAATCTGGTGAGTGGAACGACAATCTTGGAGAAATTTCTGATAAACCTCCTATAGTAACCCGCCAGACCCAGAAAACTGATGGGTTTTGAGCATTCTAACACTCCTAAGTGTACATACAACCCTAAATACCTTGGATCCATGTTTTCTGTATTATACATGCAATTATGAACATCCAAGGTATTATCCTAATCTAGCATACAAAACAATGAATATAGCAAGATAGAATACATACCTCTTTATGTACAAAGTCTTCATGAAGCTTGAGTGCCTAGTGTCCCAAGTGTGACACCTCAAATGGTTCACACAACACCAAATACACTTGGAATAACTTGAGAGAAACTTGAACACTCCATGAAATCGTTTAGCTCACACACACATATAGTGCACGATTTCTTGAGCCATGGGATTCTTTTATATGGTGGCTATTAGGGTTACACCATGTAACTCATGGCTTTTCCCATTCCTTATGCTCCATGGATTTTAACCTCCATGGAGTATCCATGGGTCACCCCATGGACTTAGTCCAACATAAGGAATCTTGGATCACAAGCCCACATATATAAGAATGAATGATTTACACAATCAACCCATATATTTAATTAGTCTCCTTTTGATCACTTAATTAATTCTTGATCAATACTAATTAAATAACCTTATTAATATATTAGAACTTATAATATATTAACAAACCTTAAGTGTTATTTCTCTCATTATAGTCTGTCCAAATGCATGATGCCATGCATCCCAAATGGACCATGCCGGGTCGGGTCAAGTCTTACCAATTATAGTTATGGACTTAGACATTAATCCAACAGTCTCCCACTTGGATAAGTCTAAAACTATTATTGCGTATGACTTCAAGAACCGACTGGCAATTGTAGCTCTCAAAAGCTTCTGTCGAACTCTGACCTTGTAGATGAACTCTGACCTTGTCAATGACTTGTCCATTAGATAAGGGATCATATATTCCTCCATTCTAGATATCATATGGACTGAGACATGGATTATAATAATTCTCTCTGTCCATTTGTTGTTTCCCGATTTTCGATTTATGATGACTGACTAATTGAACAAATCAAATCAGTCCTGGCCCGGCCGAGCACTTCCACTTGTCATCATCAAATCATCGAGGGGCCCACATATATCGCTTTTATCCCGAAGGTAAAAGGAATGGATAAACTTCGACTCATATGGCTTGTTCTACTACTTGTTGAATCATACACAAAGGCACATTTTATAGCACCGAGTTACCGAATGCATTTTCGTGCAATCAATGTATAACCAACTCATAGTAACAACTCATATCTCTAGGTTTGAAGAATATAAGATATTATCGTCTCATGATCACTCGTCATAAAATCCATGAAGTGATTCCAATGAGCGCGGGTTGAATCCAATAGTCAGAACTTATGAGCACTCATGAGTGTTGTAGCCCTTTGTCCAACATCTTAGACCTCTACAAGCCAACCCATGACAGTCTTGATTCATATCTACTTCCAACATATGACCAACTGTGGATGGTTTGAATAACTTAGTCATTCCGGAAGAATAACCTAGTTTATTCTGGAAGTCAATATGGTCCTTCCAGAATAAACTAGGTTGCCTCATAAAATTCATTTTGACTATCACTTCTGAACAAGAGTTGCCTCCTTACAGATTATGTCAATATGGTCCTTCCAGAATTATCACTATACTTCCAACTGTCCTTGAGCACCCAATCTTTGGTAAACCTTAGATTGTCCTCGACAATTGATTAATCCTTTTAGTCATATCCAATTCTAGACCTTTTCTCTTCTTAATGCCCCAGGCATTTGGAAAATTTTAGAAAGGATGAATATAGCACATGTAATCGATCCTATATCCGAAGCATATGGGACACGATTCATGATGTCTCACATAAAGACTAACCCAGTCTTTTGCTATAACATTTCCATTTCTATTTGTCAAGTTCTCATAATTCAGATTATGAAAAGGGATACCGTAATCATAATCGAATTTTATAACGCAAATAATGGACCCATATATAGAATTTCCTTATGTTGAGCCATTCCAACATGAAATTCATATATATATATATATATATATATATATATATATATATATATATATATATATATATATATCCTAGATTAAATACGATTAAAACCTCAATCTAAGCTTTTAGATTTGAGATGAAGTATAATTTCCTCTCCCTTAATTATAGCAAAACAACTTTTTCCCAATTGAAACCTTTTGTTTTCTATAATTAAAATTGCTAATTTGCAACCTTTATCATAATTATCATGCTCCCACTAACATGATGATTATTAGCATAACACTTATGCCCCCACTAGCTTTGACATGTACTCAGAAATTAGCTGACTTTCTTACCAAAGTTCAGATTTCTGATACTAGATTGTTTTGATAAAACTTTATCAAAATCATATACCTTCCCTTAGATAGCTCATAGGTGTGTCTAAACAATTTTTAAGAACTATGAAAAGGGATGTCGTAATCATAGTCTCAATTGTTTAGACCTTTGCCACTTCTCACAAGTCCATGTTAGTATGCTGGTAAACCACACACGCTCCACTAACGACCTTGAGAATGTAAATATCACAACTGCTATCGTAACTAAAATCTACTTAGTGAAAGTGTTTCCTCACCATCATTTTCATGAATCGGAGAGAAACCTTATGACACTTAGATTTTTATGGTGTATGAGTTCCTACCCATATGAATTAGTCAAAACCATAATCACAAGACAAGAATAATGATAAATCCAAACTCATATGGATTGAACTCAATCTTAATTTCTTGCCACCTGGCAACTCAAGGGCCTACCATTGCTTCCAAGTTGTTGTGCAACCAATTGAGAACTCTAAGAACTCATATGCAAAGCCAACTTTAACTGGAATGGGCACAGAATATGTCAACATGATAGGTTATGAACCTCAAGTCGTGTGCTAGTGAAGAACTTTAGGTTTTATCCTTGATTAGTTCTTGAGACTTTCAAGACTTTTAAGACTCCCATTGTCCTCTTGACATATAAGACTTTCTTGTCAGATATTCAAGAGAGCGTGTGGATTTTAATCAAGACACACACTTCACACAATTGGCCTTAGTTGGTCTTTGTTTTATCCAACACATCACAACTTACCAATTTCAAATGTACAAGAGTAGAAAACTTTTACTCTTACATTTGACAAGTGTTTTAAACCTTCTTTAAGACATGTCACTCAAGTTACAATCTTGGAGTGTGACTCTAAGACTTATATTGGAATGAAGTATGACTCATCTTCTTGATTTAACCATTTCAACAATTCAAGATTCCTCTTCTTAGTCATAAGAATGCACTAAGATTCCCTTAGAGAAATAATTGTGATATGGTTTCTTAGTCATTAAGATGATCACAAAACTGATACTAAAGTACTCTCCCATCTTTTCAGATTTGAGAAACTTTTATCTTTCTGCCTATGTTGATTCTTCTTATCCGTTCTGTCATACATTGAAACCTTTTTCCAATGTCTCATAATTACACTTAAGCTTGTAAGTATAACCATATTTACCGAGCTTTAGTAAATTATGATGAATAATCTTATTGATCTTTTGTGGTGGACTTAATCAGTACACAAGAATGTGTACTCGATCCCTTAGTCCTTCACTTGACTCACACATCCATGTGAACAAGTAATTAGTCTTAATTTTCCAAGACTTGAAAGTTCTCATTCATCATGCTATACAACTTGCATGATTCCAAGTTCCGGTCCAATTGAAACTTGGGTGATGAGAATCTTTCCTTATTTGGTAAATTTAAACATTACCACAAATGAAAGAATCAATTTCATATTTCCACTCTTGCTATTAATGGAATCATATAAGCAACAATTTTTCCTCAAATGCCATTGTAAGGATTATTTAAAATAAATAAAATCAAAAATTTTCTTTTATTTTAAAACTTTGTGGAAAAACTTATCCTTACAATCCATATGAAAACTTGTTGTTATCTATTCCTAAGCAATATCTCATAACTCCTAAGAAGTAGCTCAAGAATCCGATCTTCAAACTACTCGATAGAAATCCATCTACACGATCAGATTCAGCATATTCTTTCTTTAAGTTTCTTCACTTTTCTTTGATTCTTAAAACATCACCATGTGACCCAGTCACATCATGTATCAAGAATCTCAGAGTAGAAACTTAGCAGAGTTAGATAGTGGAATTTTTTATGTGAAGTAGAGTCAAACTTATTGACTTTAACATCCTTAGGCAAATTTGCAGCTTCGCAACCAATGTCCCTTTCTTTGACAGTTCAACATATGGACGCTTTGGTATTGGAACATGGGACTATCACAGACCCAGCCTTTCTCTTTACCATTTGGTCAACCGAGTTGACTATGGCCGATCCCTTTCCATTAGGAAGAGATAGCTTTAGTGGATATCCGGTGTCACCATTGTCAATGTCCATCAAGTTTTAGGAAGATGATCTTAGCAAATAGATAAGATCATTAAGGGTCTTGTTATAGTCTGTTTCATAGGAGTTCTGATATGTGCATAATTAGTTAATTATTTAGTATATATTTTTATTCATTTTTAACCAATTATGTGAATAATATGGACAAAAGGTACTTAATATTGTTTAAATTTTGTTTTCAGTCCAAAAGATATGCTTGGGAGTAAAAGGGAGAAAGGGAAAGCAATTGAAGACCAAAGAATGAAGATTGAGGAACAAAAGTATACCGACTCGGCGAGTACACGCGTCTACTCGGCGAGTCCAGCTGAATATTCCAGAAGATAACCACGTTTCCTGATCTAAGACGGATAACAACGAGTCTACTCGGCGAGTTGGGTCTGCTACTCGCCGAGTACCCCCTGTTTTGAGATATCTATAGAAATCGAACCTTTATCCGAGGAGAACACACCTTTGGCGATTTTTGAAGATCCTTCTGCGATTAAGAACACCAGAAGACGCCGAGGAATTCTAATCTCCAATCCTTTGAAGAATTGAAGCAACTAGGTTAATCATTCCACTTAAGCTTAGGATTTGATGATGTCTAAACTAGTTGAATTTGTTTTTGAGTGTGATTTTACTGCAACTATGAACTAATTTCGTTTTTGTTTCTGTTTGGGGAATACCAAGGAACTCCTATGGTTTAATTTTTAGTTTTGATTAATTGTTTATTTGTCACACCCCAAAACCGATAACAGCGGAATACGTTTCGGGGTGGAGGACGTCATGTACAGTATCATCACAATTGTATAATAGTAAAAACAAGGAAACATACAACCATTGCATTTACATAGTGAATTTAATTACAAGTGTGTTTTGTAATGTTTAACAATCACCCAAAAGTAAATCAAAAATAAGAGATGGGTCTTGTGTGCTCCACCTTCTCCAAAAATGCTGCATCTGTACCTGTCTATCTTTGACCTGAAGATACAGGTTATTTTGAAAACGAATATCAGCATAAAGCTGGTGCGTTCATAAGAGTTTAGTGTGAGTTTTTGTATACAAGCAATAGTGCGAAAAATGCACCATTTATATTCATAAGTAGTAGAAACCAAAAAAATCCCAATTTTTCCAGCAAATACACTGTAAGTGAAAATATGTTAAAAGTATGCATTCTTCCTTTTTGGAAAACAGTTTATTGTAAAAGTATATTAGCAAATCTCCAAATAGTAATGTGATAGAATGGGTTAAGCCTGTAATCATTGATAGTGGTGAAAGCTTCCTTTAGTGATAGATACTTACTTACTTCGGGATGTAATTTAGCGTTTAGTGTAATATTTTAGTGTAGTTATAGTGTATTCCTTGTATATTTCTACTAGTGAGGATAATAGCGGATCCCATGACCTTTCCAGTCATGCACAGTATAGTGAAGTAATGGCATCCCTGGGCCTGCACGGCGCGGACTGAAATTATCAGTCGGGATGTAATAGCGTCTGCCCCGTATAGATCTATACATGTAGTGTCGTCTTCCTGCCGGAAAACTTCGGGCGTAGTGGGTAGCGAATAGAGTATCTTGTAGCGGGTTAGTGTATTATTGTTTATTTAGTGTTTTCTCTTCTGTTATAGTGTAGAAATCTTTTAGTATTGATCATAGTGTATTCTCTTACTAGTGTATTGTCTAGTAATAGTGAGTATTATATTGTAGAGAGTAGTGACTTTAGCGAGTAGTAGCAGTAGCAACATTAACTATACCTATTATAGTTATCTTAGTGTGGATGGTTCTTGACAGGTTAGTGACTTTAGTATTTTAGTGAAAGAGAATTATTCGTATCCCATACTAATATACAAGCTATATAACTAAGAAATCAACGACAGTCGGACAGATAACTACTACCCTAAGCCCACAATCAAACAAGAACAAGAAATAAGGCGAGATATCGGTCCTAAGTCCTCCAAGTCTTACTTATATAAATATATTAGAGTGGTTACGTTTTAAAAGTAAATTGATTTAATAAAAGTATTTTCCAAAAGAACATTTAGAATCTGGCTTACTGTCCAAAAATAGTTTTGAAAATGTAAAAACCTGTTTATAAGGCATAGTGATAAATCACATGTGATTTGAACTAAGGATAGTGAATCACATGTGATTAATCCTCGTAACGTGGAAAATCATTCTGTAAAACTTTCCGTAAACATATATAAGTAACTTTTATCTCCCCCCTAAAACATTTAAAACATTTGGAAGGTTCATTAAAGGGGTATGAACTCACCTGAAATCGCGTAAATCGGGTGAATCGGGTAAATCGGGTAAAAGTGTCGGTTGAGCGTTTGGTACCAAATAACGACTTGAGCACCTTTTTAGGACCCTAATGTCATATGAAATATGTATTTACAAGAAGTTAATCATCTTATGCCTTTCATTATAATATTTGGGCATTCTAGCATCGTTTTCGGGGTTTTAGGGCCTAGAAGGGGTTCCCCGGAGTGGTACAAGGCCAAGAATGATTTACGGGAGGGTCCATGAGTTCACTCCCTTGGAGTTTACGGCCCAAAGGCCACTCCTTGGGAGTTTACGGCCGTAAGCCCCCTAGGCTTGGCCGTAAACTCATGTGGTCCTCCCAATTGTATGTTTAAGGCCTTATTTCACTTCCTTACTTTAATGGTATGAGTCTTGGACCAATATGGAGGGATTAAACTCTTATTTTTGTGACATTTTGGGGAGTTTACGTCCAAGGCTTGTTCTTGGGCCGTAAACTCCATTTAATCCATCAAAATGGGTGTTTAAATGGTACAACATGTTCTCATTCACCTTAGGTAAATCCTAGAAGGCCTTAAAATGAGTTTTGGGACAATTTGGCATGAAAATTGGGGAGTTTACGGCCCAAGAATATCCTTGGCTGTAAACTCTTCATTTGGCCTAAAAATGGGAAGTTTAATGGTACAACACACATCCAAGGGCCTTAGCTAAATTCCTTACATGCATTAGAGGAGTTTTGGGACTTGTTTGACACAAAAACTTGGGTGTTTACGGCCCAAGCTTAGCCTTGGCCATAAACTCCTCTTTTTATCTTCAAATGATGTTGTTTGATGCATTTAAACCTTCCTTAGTGTCAAGTCTAAATTACCAAACACCTTAGATGAGTTTTTGGGGCTTTAAACAAGGATTTGTGGGGTTTTTGGGGTGTTTACGGCCTAAGCACAAGCTTGGGCCGTAAACTTCTTTTTAGGCTTCAATTTCTTGTGTTTTAGTGTCCAAAATCTCCTAGGTATATGCCTTAATTAGTCCATAAGCTTAAAGGAAGGGAAAATGAGGTTTTTGGCAAGTTTCTAGGGGTTTACGGCCTAAGGGGCTTCTTAGGCCGTAAACTCCTTTTTGGTCCTTGATTTCTATGATTTTGGCCCCTAAATACAGTGAAGTATGTCTAGATTAAGATAGGGAATGAGTCCTTACGTTTGGAAGCCGGAAATTCGCGGATTTGGGGTCGATTTCGGGTCTAGAGAGAGAAAGTAGTGAGAGAGAGTGAATGTGGGGTAAAAGAGTGTTCAAATGTTGTTTACACTCATTTCATATGCCTCGGGTATCGTACCCGATACACGGCTACCCGATGCTTAAAGTTTAACAGGGTTAAAACTTTTTACCCGGGTGAAGTGGTTGAAAAAGTAATACAACTCTATTAGGTTAAACGGGGTTAACACATACGAGTTATATTTCTTATGATAATATCAAGACATGCATATAACTAGATATTCGGTTATTGACGATTCCAAATATTACAGAAAATAACGTATAGTGACGCATTCCGTTAGTGAAAATGGGATTTGTAACGGGAATAGATTTGGGGTTGTTACATTATTGTTGATCTATTAAATTAAGTTTTTTAAAGACCCTTATGCATTAATCATGATTATTTTCTGTTAATTGGAAGACAATTAAGCTGCATGAACATCTCTTAGTTGTTAACCTCACCAATTCATATGCTTAGGAATAATGATTATGAAACTAAGATTAATAAGACAATAATTAGATTAATGTGTGAGCTTGTTTGAGAAACCATCAAACAAGAGGTTAATTGATTTATTAAATTGATTCACCACTAAAAATCTTATTTAATCCAAATTATTAATCTAGGGAATTAATTAGTTTAAACACTTGATCACCGCTTAAATTAGTTAATTGTCTAAGGGTTAGGAGTAATGAACATGAACCCAACCACTTTAATTGGTAGCCAATAATAATTAATCTATCATAAATACAAATAACCATAGGAGTGAATTGGTTGAACCTAAATAGAAACATCTTTATCAAATTTGGTGAATTAGTTGTTTGTTTTAGTCATTAAGTGTTACTTAAGTTTCTAGTCTTGCAAAACTAGAATAAAAACCTTTTACTTTCATTAATTGTTTTAGTTAAAATTAGTTGTTAGTTTAATTTTCCGTTCCCTGAGTTCGACACCTTACTTACTGAACTATACCACTAAAAGACAGGCCCACTGCCTTTGTGTGCTAAATATATTAATAAAAGTAGGGATAAAACAAGTGCGTATAACACACATCAAGTTCCAAAGAAACTCACTATGTGACTTAGAAAGTGATTGAGCCACCAACTTTCTCAAGACTTTGACACCCAACTCTCCCGGCTTGTCAATATGTGACTACATCTCCAATATATGATCACGCCTAGACCTTGCATTGCCAATAGGGCTTGAGTGACCTTGAACTTGTGGGTTAGGGAGAATAATTAGAGGAGGTGAAAGAAGTATGATTTCCAAAGGACATCATCTTCATTTAGGAAAGCTTGTTTCAAGAGATTTGGGAAGATCATAAATGTCTAAACCAGACATGTTTTGGGAGATATTCAAGATAGTTGATCTAAAGTCCTTAATATGACACCCAATATGAAATATTAAGGCTAGGACCCAACAAACTATTTTATAACTTAGAAGAGGGATGCCGTAATCCAAGCTATAAAATATTTGAAGGTAGGTGAATGACGATTCACCAATTTCCACCATGAAAAACGAAATAATTATTAGGTTTTTAATTGGATTTGAAACTCCTACATCTTTGAGATTCATTGAACTGTTCAATGGCATGTTTCAATCTCGAGTGTGCCCTTTAGGTTTTGTGACTGGGATGCCGAGGATCACAAAACAAGGTGTGAAGTAACCATGCAAATTACTTGGTACGCTTAAGTGTTTACCCCTCAATCGATGTGCCGGTTAACCACACACGCTCCACTAACCGACTTAAATAAAGTGCAAAGTGTAATTTCATGGATTAGCACCGTATTCACTTTTTCCTAAGTAACTAAGATTGGGTATTTATAAAAGGTTTAGTTACTTAGTATTTATCATTAATACTTTTAATGAAGGGAGAATTATAGTCCTATCAAACCCGTTCGGCTAACGACCCTCCACCAGTCAAGGAAGCGGTGGGTAAGAGTGGAAACCCATTAAACTGCCATTTTATAGGCAGTAACCTTATACCCCCCTTATAGACCGGCTTCGTGAATGAGGCCTACTAACGGTAAGACTGAATTTACTCTTATATATATATATATATATATATATATATATATATATATATATATATATATATATATATATATATATATATATTATTAACTTATAATATTATAAAGTATAAGGGTTGAATTTAAGTTTTAAAATTCTAAGGGCTAACTTGGAATTAAAGTATTCATAAGTGAAAACTTTTCAAATTCCAAAACTTGAGGGAAAGTTTTGAAACTATTCAAAACTAATTAATTCCATAACATATGTGTTTAAAGTAGTTTTAATCCAAAAACTCTTCAAGTTCCATAACTTGAGGACAAGTTATGGAAGACTTTAAACTAATAAAAGAATTAACTTTTCTTTATTTTATAACTTATGAAATTAATTAAGGTTACACTTTTTTTTATTTATTATTTAATGAAGAGACTCTTGGTCCTCCATAACTTGAGGACAAGTTATGGAGTCATAAAACCATTTAATTAGAACTAGACTCTTCATTGTGTAACCTTTGCCAACTTTTATGAGTTTTATGAAACTTAAATGTGACTTTTCATATAACTTGAGAACAAGTTACAAAAACACATTTTAAAATCAACTCTTAGATTAATTTGGATTGAAAACAACTATTTCACTCAACTTTTCTATTAATCTAAGCAACTCATAAGAACAAGATAATTCAAATCAAACTTTTTCATGTAATTAGTCTAAGACTTAAACTAATACAAAACATGAATCTATTGACAATTATCTTTGAAATTGGATTAGCATGAACATTACCACATCAAAAACAAGTTTATAAGTCCAAAAACATCTTAGGGTAATGTTCCTAGTCCAATTCCAGCCAAAAAGTCGAATTTGTGTTGTCTGGGGGTCCAACTTGTCGAGTGCACGAACCAACTCGGCGAGTTGGATGCATTTTGCCTTGGACTCGGCGAGTCCATTCATGGACTCGACGAGTCTGCTGGGCAGACAACATCAAAACTCGATTTTTCAGCTACTTTTGCAAGTATAACAAGAAAACAAGCCTAGGCTCTGATACCACTGATGAGTTTTGAGCAATCTAACACTCCTAAGTGTACATGCTACCCTAAATACCTTGGATCTATGTTTTCTCTATTCTACATGCAATTATGAACATCCAAGGTATTATCCTAATCTAGCATACAAAACAATGAATATAACAAGATAGAATACATACCTCTTTATGTAGAAAGTCTTCATGAATCTTGAGTGCCTAGTGCCCCAAGTGTGACACCTCAAATGGTTCACACAACACCAAATACACTTGGAATAACTTGAGAGAAACTTGAACACTCCATGAAATCGTTTAGCCCTCACACACACATAGTGCACGATTTCTTGAGCCATGGGATTCTTTTATATGGTGGCTATTAGGGTTACACCATGTAACTCATTACTTTTCCCATTCCTTATGATCCATGGATTTTAACCTCCATGGAGTATCCATGGGTCACCCCATGGACTTAGTCCAACATAAGGAATCTGGGATCACAAGCCCACATATATAAGAATGAATGATTTACACAATCAACCCATATATTTAATTAGTCTCCTTTTGATCACTTAATTAATTCCAAATTAATTCTTGATCAATACTAATTAAATAACCTTATTAATATATTAGAACTTATAATATATTAACAAACCTTAAGTGTTGTTTCTCTCATTATAGTCTATCCAAATGCATGATGCCATGCAACCCAAATGGACCATGCCGGGTCGGGTCAAGTCTTACCAATTATAGTTACGGACTTAGACATTAATCCAACAAAAACTCCTAATCTCGGATGGGGAATTTGACACCACCCATCGCATAATTGCCTCAATCTTGGTCGGCTCGACCAAAATCCCATTCTGGTTAATGAGGTGTCCCAAGAACTAGACCTCTCATAACCAGAAATCACACTTGGAGAATTTGGCATAGAGCCTCTCCATCCTCAATACCCCAAGAATCTCCCGTAGATGATCCTCATGCCGTTCCCTAGACCTCGAGTACACCAAAATGTTATCGATGAAAACAATCACCGACCTATCCAACATGGGCCTGCACACCCTATTCATAAGGCCCATGAATGTTGCTGGTGCACTGGTGAGCCTGAAAGGGAACACCATAAATTCATAATGCCCATAATAAGTTTGGAAGGCCGTCTTCTGAATATCCTCCTCGCAGACTCTCATCTGATGATACCCAGATCTCAAATCAATATTAGAAAAACAAGACTCCCCCTGCAACTGATCAAAAAAACCGTCGATCGTCGGTAGTGGACACCGTTTCTTAACTGTCAACTTGTTCAACTCCCGGTAATCGATGCACATCCAGTGTGAACCATCCTTTTTCTTGACAGAAAGGATTAGCGCTCCCCACGGTGAGCTACCCAGTCTAATGAAACCCTTCCCAGCAGCTCCTGTAGCTGCCAGGACAACCCCTGCATCTCAGGCAGAGCAAGGTGATAAGGTGCCTTGGCAATAGGCGCCGCCCCCGGAATCAGATCGGTCCAGAACTGCACTTGCCTCTCAAGAGGCACACCCATCAATTCCTTGGGGAAAACATCCGGGAACTCACACTCTACTGGACACATCGGAAAGAGAACTCAACCTCTCAGTGGCACCTCGCGTATCCATCATGTATGCTAAAAAGCCTATGCCCCCCCTGCTGTAGAATCTGCCTCGCCTTGGCGGCAGAGCAGAAAGTTGTTCTTGATCTAGTCCCCTTGCCATAAACAATAAGCACTCCCACACTAGGGTCTCGTATGGTCACCATTTGACGTGACGGTCAATCACGATTATCATTTGGCATCCGGCTCTAATATCTCATAAGTATCTCATAAAATAAACAAGTAATGGTATTTTAGGAAATCACCATTCGGGCTCTGGCTGATTGTACACAGTGCTTCAATTTCTTTTTCTCTTAAAAGCTTTTACTCATTTTAGAAAAATCATTTTTTTAGAAAATTTTCTCAAATCATAAGTAAGCAAGTAGGTATCGTACTCAACGATCGGTCTAGACTCCGCCTACATATCATAATCATCTCTAATTAACAATTTATAACAACAACTCCAAAGGTGTTAAACTGAACCCTTTTTTAACTCTAGAAAAGGGTGAAAGACCACTTTACCCCTTCATGGTCTCCATAATCCATAACTTGACCAAACCCTAAAAGTCAATGGAAGTCAACACTCGAGTAAACAGTCCATGTTGACCCAACTCGTCGAATGTATCTATGCGACTCATCGAGTTCCTTCGTTTCTTCTGAATAATCGGGAAAATCCAACTCAACTCGCCGAGTTGTCTCACCAGCTTGTCGAGTTCGTAATACGTCCAGACTATCGGGGAAAACCCTAACCAACTCTTCGAGTCTCTTCAGGCCATTCTCTCATTTAGACATTTTTAAGCATAACTAAGGCACCGTACTCTAGATCTAGCCTTCTAAGGCTGAAATACCATGTAAAGTTGCAAGCTTTACGGTCATGCATGGCATCTAGGGTTAAGTTTGCCAACCAAAAGCTTAATAGAGGGTTTAAGGCATAAAAGTTGGCCAAAGCTTGATAAATCTTGAATCTTTTGGTCTAAGGGACCTCATACTATCCAGATCTGAAGTCTCATCTTCAAGGTATGCTCAAACAACTAAGGGAATCAAAGAGAAGATAGAAATGACCATAAACTCTATAACGACCCAATTTTCAAAAGAAATCTTTCATTTTTAAATAATCAAAAACATTTCCAATAACCATAAAATCTCAAGTACATTTGTTTTCAAATTCATAACATCAATCAATATTGTTCCAAACATCCGAGTGTCCCATAAAAACGCCTGAGAGAGAGTGCATGCCGCGCCATCAAGCCTTGCCCTTGCCGTTAGGCTCATATATACTTGAAACAAATCCACAAACTGTAAGCTAGTGCTTAGTGAGTTCCCCAGAGCATACCTCACACAAACCACATAATCACATAATCATATTAGCTATAAAAGCTATATAAACCACATAAGTCATTCATACAACATATAGGGACGCCGTGGGCTCGTCCCCAGGGTCTTACTCCAGGATGCCATTGGCTCCCCACATGGTCTTACACCTAAGTGCCATGGGCTCTCCCATGGTCTTTAATTAGGAAAGCCATTGGTCTATCCACATGCTCTTACATCCAGGTGCCATGAGCTCTCCCATGGTCTTCCATACAAGCATACCACATATACAACTAGCATACTTCCAAGCACATAACCAACTATCATGCCACATAATACAACTTCAGCTAGTGTACCAAATATCATAAAATGGTATGAACTTGGTGCCTTAGACCCATTGGTATGGTGAGGAGACTTACCTCTCAAGAATGCTGAACTGATAAGATAGAATCGGATAAGTCCCAATGTGCAGCTCCAACTCAACTGCATATAACCATCATGTGATTAACTTGTCAAAATCCCGACATACCATAAATACCCTTAAAGTCAAACTTGGTCAACCCTGGTCAAACTCCTAGTCAACAGTCAAGATCAACAGTCAATGTTGACCCCAACTCGTCAAGTGCATCTAGCAACACGTCGAGTTCCTTTAGAGTCCAGAAAACCGGGACAAGCACTAGCCAACTCGTTGAGTTGTCTCATCAACTCGACGAGTTCACTCGATATGTAGAAGATGGGGAAACCCGGTCCAACTCGTCGAGTTGCCATAGAAACTCATCGAGCCCCCGCTTTTTGCTTGCTTATTTCGATGATACGTCAATTGCAGGGATTCTAGGGCTTAGATCTAAAACCTAAAGGTGTCTAGAAGGATAAAGTTTCCAACTTTATCCTCTAGAACCACTCCAAATGCTTTAAATCCCTTAACGAAGGTTGAAAAGATCAAAGGTTTAACTATGTGGTTCAAGACTCTAGGGATCTAGAATCCTTCCTTTCCAAAAGAGTTTATAGTCCTCAAAACGTTCCAAAGATAGAGGCTCTATGGACATGCATGTCCAATGCATGTCTTGAAGTAAAAAATGGCCAAAAAGAGAAAATATGTTCTAAGATCCATGCATGGCATCCATGCTTGACCAAAAGCTAGATCTAGTCCACCATGGGACCATTTTGCCCTGGAGATTCATAAAGTTGCAAACTTTATGAACCCCATGCATGCAATCAACAAGAATGATGGGAAATGAAGAGTAAACTCAAGATCTAGTCATATTCTAAGATAAAAATCGAGTCTTTAATGCTTACAATAGTCCACACAATGTTCAAGCTCAAGAGTGAAGGCTTTGTTTGCTAGATCTCCTCCTTCTCCTCACCATCTGCTTCCTCTAAGCTCCAAAAATCACTCTAGCTCGTAATTTGAATGAAAATAGGGATTAGGGTATAGCACATACGTTCTTACGGTTTAGAGGCTGGTGAAAGGTCAGACTCAAGGCTTTAAGGAGATTATATAGGGTGCAAACCCTAAAATTTAGGTTTTCCTTTCCAACACCTACTCGTCAAGTCGGGCCTTCCAACTCGTCGAGTAGGCCCTAAATCCCGCGTCCCATAAATGATCTATACTCGACGAGTTGGGACTCCCCAACTCGTCGAGTCCCAATCTAAAACCCTAAAATTCTAGAAAGAATTTGATACCTGAAACAAGCGTTACAAACTCCTTAATGGAGAGATCTGACACACAAGTGGTCAAGGTAATAGCTTTTTACCTCGAATTGGCAGCTAACACTCAAAGAATACTGGATCCAAAGCCTCCTTCTCGTTCTAGGCCCACTACTCTTCAAGATCCTTCAAATATTGGACCAAAAAACACAATTTTGGCCTCTCTCTCTCTCTCTCTCTCTCTCTCTCTCTATATATATATATATATATATATATATATATATATATATATATATATATATATATATCTCAGATGATAAAAACTCGATTAGGGTTTCTCTCAGGGCGCTAAGGTAACCAGGGAGGCGGGGTAAAGGACTTAAGGTCCTTTAAATAGGTCTGAAAATTAGGGTTTCCACACTCAGATCCTACTCGTCGACTCGGGTCCCCCAAACTCGTCGAGCAAACTCTAGAAATCACGCGGCCATCTGAATCTCTACTCGGCGAGTTGGGGCCTCCAACTCGTCGAGTTGTGTAAGAACCCGGAACTTCTATCTTGTACATCCAGTCAATTCAATCAATGTTAAACACAATTATGTTACCTTTTAGCAACGTTTAAGGGTTCATTTAAGTGTTCTAAGCTTGACTACAACCAAGATTGAGATTAGGGATGAGCTATAAAGCCGTAAAGTAGCAAAATCAGGCCATGCACTATCTTAGGAGGAGTGTACGGCCGTACACATGGGTGTGCGGCCGTACACACCCCCTCATGGTCGCACACTGAAGGTGGTGGGTCACCCACCCCTATATATATAAGTAGACCTCCCTTCTTTCATTCCTTTCTTCTTTTGGCTGCACACTACTCCCTTCTCTCTCAAGTTTCCTCAACCATGAACTCTTCAAGGCTTCAAAAACGTGAGTATTCCATCCTTTATCTTGCCACACTTGAAAGACTTCTTGATTCAAGCCTTGGTTCATCAAATTCCATCTTGTTCTTCACCCTTTAAAGGAGTACGTCCGCACACCTTCATAAGGTTGGCCGTACACCCCCTTAAAGGCTCTCTAAAGTGAGAGTTTGGCCCCTATCATCTAGTTGGACATGATCTTAGCCTTGATACACCTAAAAATCAGTAGCTTGGCATGAACATGAAGAGTGTACGGCCGCACACCCCTTTGTACGGCCGTGCACACCTCTTAGGGCCATAAACCCACTATGATGATCATTTTAGGGCTCAAACTTGCATTACAACTAAGCATAGGGCCTAGAACACTCCTTGGATGCTAGTTAGAACCTTGGAAACGCCTCAAAAGCACATCTCATCATGAGTGTACGGCCGTACACTCATGGGCCGCACACCCATGGCCGTACACACCCTTAGGGTGGCCATACACCTTCATCACTCAATCCCATTTGGTTTTAACACTTAGTTCAAGTGTTTCCAAGACCTTAGGGTGGTTTCCTATCATGTCTAGTAGTGAAATACCCTAATTTGAATCATATATGTGTTATTACATGTTGCATAGGATCCAATTGTGTTCAAGTCTTCACTTGACACTCAAAATCTCATATAGATCTTTCATACAAACCACTCACTCGAGGTGAGTTCATACCTTTATGCTTTTACGGTTTTTAAACATTTTCAGGGGGAATACAAGCCAAACACAAATGCTTTTGTGAACAAATACAAAAGGACTTTAACAAGTATAAAACTTATGCAATTGATACAGACAAACGATTTTCTCGTTTTTATAAAATGTTTAGATATTTTATCCCCTTTTGTACTATGTTGAGCATAAGGGGCGTTTTCAATGTGCAATCATGAATGCATAGTTTTCAGATCGATATACATACTAGATATACACTATATACATGCAAACTATAATAGGTATAGTTTGGAGTTTTTCGATACACTGAGTTATACATTGCTAAACATATAAACTATGTCAGATTCAGTTTATGATATACATTATTATGAGAGTACAACATCTAATAATTACTTAAGTATAATTATTACCTTATATAACATCCAACGGATTTCAATATAGAATTGCACGTAAACTAGATTATACAAAACTATGAGACTCTACTTGAAGGCAATTAGGGACAACAGAAGGAGTGTTCTTACAAAGATTTCATGAATGCAAAGCCTAAATCCTTCGACAGCAATGGAGGTGTTATTTCCCTAACCCGCTGGATTGAGAAGATAGAATCAGTCTTCGAGATCTGTGCGTGCTCCGAAGCAAACAAGGTGAAGTTCGCCGCCCGCACCTTCACCGACATAACATTAACCTGGTGGAATGGACAAGTCAAATCCCTTACCCTGTCAGTGGCTAATGCCATGGGTTGGGAATGTCTAAAGGATCTGATTCTTGCCGAATACTGCCCAAGAGGCGAGGTGCAAAAGTTAGAGCACGTACTCTGGAACCTGAAGATGGAGGGTTCCAACATTGCTGCCTACCCAGCTAGATTCCGCGATCTGGCTCGTCTATGTCCGGGAATGGTCACCCCGGAAAGCAAGAAGATTGAGAGGTACATCTGGGGACTTACTCCCCCAACCAAAGGAAATGTTTTGGCTGCTAGGCCCACTACATTTGATAGCGCTAAGTGCCTGGCGCAGACTCTGATTGATCGCAGGGTTGATCTTGATGAAGTGACAGCTGCTCCCGAACCACAATAGGATAGTGGAGGGAAGAAGAAGAAATTCTAGAACAAGCGAAAGAGACAGTCTTCGCAGGAGCCCACCAAGAAACAACAAACAGTGGCAGTCCATGCTGCTACTACTCCTGCTACTACTCCGGCTGTTGTTCCAACCACCCAAGCTCCTATCGGTGGTTATGCTGGAAACCTACCTTTGTGCAACAAGTGTAACTTTCGTCATCACAGACCCTACGATGATTTGAAATGCAACAGTTGTGGAAAGAAGGGACACACGACTCGATACTGCAAGACACCCGTCCAACCAACCAATCAGGCTCCTGGAGCAGGTGCTAGTCAAGCATGTTATGGATGTGGGGAGGTTGGGCACTTCAAAAGAAATTGCCCCAAGGAAAAAAACAGCGGGCAACACAGGGAGGGTACTAGCTATGGGCCAGGAGGAAGCAGTCGATGATCCTAACGTTGTTACGGGTACGTTCCTCTTTGACAACTCTTATGCATGCACTCTGTTCAATTCTGGTGCGGATAGGAGTTTTGCTAGCCATGCATTCAAACATCTACTCAAATGTAAATCCCAACCATTAACTGAAACATTCACCGTCGAGATGGCTAACGGAAAGAAAGAGAGCACTAACGACATATTCATAGGATGTACTCTTACACTAGACGATCATTCCTTTCCCATCGACCTTATGCCAGTTTCCATGAAAAGTTTCGATGTCATAATCAGCATGGATTGGTTAAGCCCCAATCGTGCTGAGATCCTTTGCTATGAAAAAGCCATTCGCCTTAATTTGCTATCTAGCAAAGCCCTCATGATCTATGGTGATAAACTCGGCTCAAACCTCCGTATCATTTTGTGCATCAAAGCCCACAAATATCTGCGAAAGAAGTGCCATGCATTCCTAGCCCATGTCGTTAATGAGAAACACGAAGTCAAAGACCTCGAAAGTGTCCCCGAATTTTGTAACTTTCCTGATGTCTTTCCCGAAGAGCTTCCGGGAATCCCTCCTGAGCGCCAAGTCGAGTTCTGAATCGACTTAATTCCCGGAGCTACCCCCATAGCTAAATCCCCATACCGTATAACACTAGTAGAAATGAAAGAGTTATCCAGCCAGCTCAATGAGCTACTCTGTATGGGATTCATCGGACTGAGTTCCTCACCCTGGGGAGCCCCAATTTTATTCATGAAAAAGAAGGATGGATCTTTTTGGATGTGCATCGATTATCGCGAATTGAATAAGCTTACCGCCAAAAATCATTATCCTCTTCCCTGAATCGACGACCTCTTCGACCAACTCCCAAGAGCCAGCTACTTCTCGAAAATAGACCTTTGATTAGGGTACCATCAGTTACGAGTTCATGAGAGTGATGTACCCAAGACAACGTTCCGAACTTGTTATGGACACTACGAGTTTGTATTAATGCCCTTTGGTTAACCAACGCACCAGTGGTATTCATGGATCTGATGAATAGAGTGTGCCGCCCTTTCCTAGACAAGTTCGTGATAGTATTCATTGATGATATACTTGTCTATTCCTGAAGTGAAGAGGATCATAGGCAGAACCTGAGGCTAGTGCTAGAAAATCTAAGGGCGGAGAATCTATACGCGAAATTTTCTAAGTGTGAATTCTAGATTCGAAAACCAACTTTCCTTGGTCACATGGTAAGTGAAGCAGTCATACACGTGGATCCTTCCAAGATCAAAGCGATAGAGAATTGGTCAGCACCGAAGACGCCCATAGAGATCTGTCAATTCTTGGGCCTCGCTGGCTATTATCACAGGTTCATCCAAAATTTCTCCAGAATTGCTAAGTCTCTAACCACCCTGTCTTAGAAGGGTGTAACCTTTAGTTGGGGAGATAAACAAGACACTACGTTTCAAACATTAAAGCAGGCCCTATGCACCATACCTATCTTGTCCCTGTTCGAAGGGACGAAAGATTTCGTTGTCTACTGTGATGCATCCAATCAGGGCCTAGGCTGTGTGCTCATGCAGCGAGGAAAGGTTATCGCCTATGCCTCGAGGCAGTTGAAAACACACGAAGTCAATTACACAACTTACGATCAAGAGTTGGGAGCAGTGGTCTTCGCATTAAAGATCTGGAGACATTATCTCTACGGAACCAAGTGCACTGTATTCACCGACCAAAAGAGGCTACAACATATCCTCGATCAGAAAGATTTGAACATGAGACAGCGGCGATGGGTAGAACTACTGATTATGAGTGCGAAATACGCTACCATTCCGGCAAGGCCAATGTGGTTGCAGATGCCCTCTGCCGGAAGGAGTATGCAGGTCGTAGGGTGAAGGAATTAACAATGACCATCCATTCTTATTATCCATGCCTATCAGAGAGGCTCAGCTGGAAGCCTTAAAACCCGAGAACATGATGGATGAAGCCTTGCGGGGAATGGAAAAGAACTTAGAGGTCAAAGAAGACAGAGTTTACTATTTCATGAACCGGATCTAGACCCCAAAGTATGGCAGGTATAGGGAGGTTGTCATGAACGAAGCTCACAAAACTAGATACTCCGTTCACCCAGGTTCAAATAAAATGTATCTGGATCTCAAGCAGCTCTATTGGTGGCTGAACATGAAAGCAAAAATCACTACCTACGTGGGCAAGTGCTTGACTTGCGCCAAGGTGAAGGTAGAATATCAAAAGCCTTCAGGTTTACTTCAGCAAAATACCTGAGTGGAAGTGGGAAAGGATTATAATGGAATTTATCACTAAGCACTACTAGAAAAACAGCCTTTTACGACGCTCATTGCGCGTCGTAAAACGCTCAGACGACGCGCAAATGCGCGTCAAGAAAGGCCCTGTCATAAAGAGAGACGTCGCGCGATTATGACACGCAATGCGTATCAAGAAAGGCCATGTCATAAAAGAAGACGACACACATTTGTGTGTGGTAACCTTACGACATGCGTGTTTATGACACGCAATGCGTATCAAGAAAGCCCCTGTCAAGAAAGGCCATGTCATAAATGAAGATGGCACACATTTTTGCGTATCATAATTTTAAATGCTCTAAAAAATATATATTTATGTATTTATTAATTTTTAAATTAAATTTGCATTTAATGTCTCATAATAGAAATAAAATATCATATACAAAAAATACAATTCATTGCATAAAATTTAATGTCATACAATTCTATTTCTTACAATATCTAAATTTGCATCTAATCTACCCCATACATCAAATTCCAACTAAGTAAAGTTGCATCTTGCCTTTCATAATTCTTTAAGACTAATGCTCCAAGCAGCTGATTATATGGATAACCAGTTGTACATTGGCCCATCTCACTCAAGAATGACTTAACCAAATTCAACTCCAAGTCTCTACTGTATCTTGCTGATAACGCTGCAAGATTTGAATCAAGATTTGATAACGCTCAAGAATGACTTAACCATTTGTTATCTCTACAACACTTTTTGAATCTGAACCTTGTCTTTCATCACTAACACCGGCACCTTTTGTAGCCCCTAGGACTCCGCATAAAAGTTAGAAAAACTAAATATTCCAAAAATACCCCTAGGACTCTTTTTGTCCGAGAATCTGAATTAAACCAAAAGTGATGCTTCGATTTCTTTGTTTCTTGCAACTTCAACATGAAGTGTTCTGATGTTGTATGTGTAAAGTTTCACACTTTACAGGAGATTCTTGGGGAAGGAAAGAAGGTTAAGCTTGAACAGAAGGTAAATTCATATCATATGCTTTTGTGTTAGACTTGGTGTCATGTGCGGCTGTCCACCGGGCATGGATAGCAAGTAAGGGCTTGAAGCATTAGAAGAAACAAAATAAGTTTTATTAATCACACAATCAACAAACGTTAGAAGTACCTTATAAGCAAGTGGGAGTATTGAAGTCCCCGAATTTGCATAAACGAGCCTTAAAATCCTTGGCTATCTGCACAACAAGCTAGTTTCGACCAGCAACATTGGCAAATATGTCCAAAAACTATTTGAATGACCTAATCATCTTTAAATAGCATCAAATCAACACCAATTCTCTATATCTTCTTCATTTAGACCAAAACAACAATTAAAAGACATTGATTTTTAATTAATTGATTAAAAATGACAAATTTAAAATAAATGGTTTAAATAAAAAGACATGTTTGAATGCAAATGCAACAGAGATAACTCCTGGTTAGACCAGCCCACCAAATTACCAACTAATTAAATTATTAAATTGTGGTTAGATAAATGAAATTTTAAAATAGAAAAGAAATAGATTGGTTAATTTGTGTGGGTGTGTTCATCTGGTGTTGTGTTGAGATTTTTGATGACTCACCCATGCTTCTGTACATGTAACTGGAAATAATAGAAAAGGGAAACACAAAAGCAACACGCCCAACCAAATATTAACAGACTAAAGCAACACTGCTAGCCATGTTGCGTACAAAAAGAGAAGGGCTTTCCAGCCTACCCGACATCATTTAAAAAAGATGAAATAAATAAGGGATTAAAAGAAAACCATAATTATTAATTACAGTAGAGGGAAAGATATTTACAGCTAACCCCTTGAAGAATCAAGTGCATTACATCTTTAGTACCATCTAAATCTTCTTTTGTTAGCTTTTTTAAGGAAAGCCCAATTGCTGCTGTTAAATCTGAATCTCAAATTAAGGAATCACAGGGGGGTGTAAGTGTAAAATAGAAAAAATGGAATTTTTTTTAAAGAAAAAAAAGATACATGCTTGTTGTTCTACTAGTGCTGCCTGTACAAACTCTCATTTTGACCATACTGCAAGAACACACTGAGTGGCATCCAATAGATTATGATGATTTCTAGTTCTTCCCTTGACTATGGTATCAGGAGGGGATTGAAGAACAGAAAGCTGAAGGATCCATCCTAGACAACAAACAGGGAACACTTTCCAGAGTAAAAATCTCTCTGTAAACATGGACCTAATGGATGTTTGGAGTTCAAAAATCTAGTGAAACAATAACCAAAGAATCCAGTAACCTTCAACATCATTTATGTTTTGAGTTGCTAGTTTTTGCAAAAGCTGCTCAGATATTCTCTCTACAGCATATTAATCTTTAATTTCCTCCATTATCTTTGACCAAAACTATAGACCATGTTTTGATTTAAAAACTTCCACAATGGACAAATCAGTCTTCTGCTGTAAAAGGCTTTGAACTTGAGTAACAATTCCTGGGATCACTTCACTTATTAGCACATCTGCATCAGATAAGGATTTCTTGTTTTATTATTATTTTGTTTCAAAATATCAATGCAAATTAATCCTTCTTCTGCTCCTTGAATTGTAATCCTTTATATATATGTATAAACTGACATATATATAAAGAGATTAATTATTTGTTGTTTTGGAGAATTGTAATTGGACTTACAATTGATTTTGTCTTCTAGCGGAGCTTTAAGGTGGAACACGTAAAGTGATCTAACAAAGTCACCAAAATCGACGACTCCCTTATGCTTAACGTCAAAAAGACTAAAAATCTACACACATAATACATATATGCAACTTTTAATTCAAACCTTAATATATATAATACCATATGCAATTGCCATGACAAATTAATTTCACTTATAATGGGTTCATCTTATTTAATGAAATTATGTGTATAAATCACTCAATTTAGTAAATTAACAAGTACAACATACCCTATTTGCAAACATATCCTTTTTCCTTTTGTTCTTAAACAAAGCTAGTAGGAATTCTTCCTGCATTTATATTATATAATTAAATAAACATGTGATATTGAGATACATATTTAATTAGTATTTATCTACATAATTAATTAATTAAAGAACCTTGCTAATTAGTCCGTCATCAACTACATAACTGCTTATGCTCTTAAATAGCTCAAAGAGTGCTTCGACCTCACTAACACTGACTGTATACAATTTATTTTTGTTGTAGAACAACTTTGTTTGGAACCAACACCAATGTCATGTTCCTGTCCCTGAAATTCTTGCTCTCCTCAATCGCTAGCTGCACATTACAATAGTCTTATATTTTTCAAAATAAAACGTTGTGCTAAAAGACATAAACGCCCTTGTCATATCACATACACATACCTCCCCTACATCATCACGGAAACGTCTAATAAGATCAATCGCATTATTTTTTAACTCGCTTTCACGTCCCTTCAAGTTCACTATTAGTTTCACCTGTCAAATTACCAAAAAGTACATAATAAAAATCATCACATTTCAATTAACAAACACCCACAATAACACACAGAGAGATCAAATGAATTATTAAAAAAAACCTTGTCACCATCTTTTAAAAACCTTTGAGCAGCTTTCAATAACAGAGCAACAAGAAGCCCTAGATCCCTGAAATAGCATGGATATACGAGATAACTTCCATGAATTAAGTGGAAGAGAGGAAATAATACAAAGAAAATGAAAAGGGTACCTTTTACGAAGATGATTAAGTTTCAGACTTTCATACACTGCATGTAGTAAATCAATAATCTCTAATAAAGATTCAACTATGTGGGAAGTATCTAGGTGTTGAGAAGCAATACATGATTGATCACTTTAAAGTGATATTCTACGAGAAAATCCACTCATGAAATGAGATTTAGAATATTTCTCGTGAAAGCTGTTGTTGACAAGAAAGTCCCATGATGAACCTGAATGTATCTGAGGATTTTTCCTATCTCTCCCAAAAATGTCTAATAGGATAGCGTAGAATGACTCCTATTCGGTATCAACTGGAGAATCTACTTCAAATAGATAAGCTGAATCACCATTGCCCCAAAGAAGACCCACAAAATGATTATATAAATTAGCTTCAAGTCCCTCGACCATTGCTGTGATGCAATCATTTTCCAATGATGATGAAGGGTATCTACGAAATGTACATCTGAGCACCTGTAATAAAAAACGGAAAAAAAATTGTACTGTCAACAACAGAACGGAGTTTAACAAGTGATAACATATATGTATCTGAGTAGATATCAAACCTGTCCATTATTTGCAATGACATTGATTCTCCCTTCAACAACATCAGCCAATCTAACAACTTTTACATCTTGGAAAGCAGTTGGTGCTTCCAGTGGCTTGACCTTGTGTGAAACACCACCATGGTCTTGTAAAGAAGGAAGGACATATCTTTAGTTTACTCTCTACTTTACTACTAACATGTAGAAAAAGATTGGGTGTGCAATGGATTCCAAGATTTAACTAACTTACTGATTATAATAATATATATTTTGGTTCAAACATTTAGTCAAACACCTGTTGTGCATAAAAAAAATCAGATACTTATATCATAAAATATCAATAATTCCATGAAAAGATTTGAGAAAGGGTAGAAGGGCACAAAAATCGTCCAAAAAGAAGGACCAGTTGTACATGAAATAGGTAATTATGGTTGAAAAAAGAAGAATTACCTTTGGAATATGCCTACTACGCAAATGAAATACACTCCTTTAATTTTGAAGTCTCCAGAATCGGCATGAGGTCAAGATGACCTAAAGCAACCAGGAAACTATCATACTACATGATGGAGGCGTGCAGAAGTAAGAAGGATGGCAACATCGGGAGAAACGACACTGCCAACAAGGAGAACCCACAGAAGGGAAGAGACGAGAAAAAGGCATCGTATCGCTCTTCTACTTGTTTCTGTTGTATAAGTAAAATCAAGATTGATAGAAGATTATAAAAAATTAGGATGAGAGAAGAAAGAAAACATACCTTAATCCGTACGAGGTGGGTTGAATCCAAACTCCTCATATTTTGTAGAGAGAACTCATGTAGTAATGCCCTAAATCAATTGGTTCTCTAAGAGTAAGAAAATTAGTGTGATTCTGATGGGAACCTTAGATTTCTGTCGATTCTTTCAAGTTTCAATCAAAAAATGAGAAAGAGTTAGGGAAATCAAGAATGGAATGCTCACATTTACGACCATTGGGAAGATGAAAGATAGAAAGAAGGTAGAAAAGAAGAAGGCGGGTCTTCAAAATTTTGGATATTTCATTTCCCCCTATTAATAGGAGAAGCGCGTTTCATTAAAATTATAAAGCGACAGTCACAGAGGACGTGTGAGATAGCAGATTTACCTGTATCCATGGGGTACCTATATCCATTATCTCCGATCGAGATAGCAGGTTTACCTCAAGATTCTGGCAATCACTACAGAAGGCTCTTGGAACTAAGTTGGATATGAGCACAGCTTATCATCCAAAGACAGATGGACAAAGTGAGAGAACAATCCAGACATTGGAAGATATCTTGAGAGCCTGCGTCATCGATTTCAGTATATCGTGGGACACTCATCTACCCTTGGTCGAATTTTCCTACAACAACAGCTACAATACCAGCATTAAAGTTGCGCCGTTTGAAGCCCTCTATGGTCGTAAGTGCATATCCCCTCTGTGTTAGGCTGAAGTGAGTGACACGCAGCTAGTCAAGGGTCAAGTTCCCGACAGCACTCTCACGGGTCCTGAAATCATCTGAGAGACGACTAAAAAGATCGTACAAATCTGAGAACGACTAAAAGCATCACGAGATAGACAAAAGAGCTACGCCGATAAGAGACGAAAACCCTTGGAATTCTAGGTTGGTGACCATGTCCGTTTGAAGGTCTCACCCTGGAAAGGCATGATACACGTCGGAAAGCGTGGCAAGCTAAATCCAAGATACATCCGATTATTCGAGATCCTCGCTAGGATCGGTCCCGTAGCATACAAACTCCAGTTACCCTGAGAACTTAGCAACATACATCCCGTCTTCCACGTGTCAAACCTAAAGAAGTGTCTGCCTGATGAGACACTTGTGATTCCCTCGATGAGATCGAACTAGACAAGAGCTTGCAATGGAGGAACCAGTTGAAATCATGGACTGGGAAGTCACACAAACGAAAAAAAAAGTCACATCCCGATAGTGAAGGTTCGCTGGAATGCCAAGAGGGGACCTGAATTCACTTGGGAGCATGAGGATTCATTCAAACAGAAGTACCCTCATCTTTTTCCAAGTCCATGATTGGTATCTATATTCTTGAATTTCGGGAAGAAATTTCCTCTAACGGTGGGATGATGTGACAACCCGGAACTTCTATCTTGTACATCCAGTCAATTCAATCAATGTTAAACTCGATTATGTTACCTTTTAGCACCGTTTAAGGGTTCGTTTAAGTGTTCTAAGCTTAAGTACAACCAAGATTGAGATTAGGGATCAGCTATCAAGTCGTAAAGTAGCAAAATCGGGCCATACACCCTCTTAGGAGGAGTGTACGGCCGTACACATGGGTGTGCGGCCGTACACACCCCTTCATGGCCGCATACTCAAGGTGGTGGGTTACTCACCCCTATATATATGAGTAGACCTCCCTTCCTTCATTCCTTTCTTCTTTTGGCTACACACTATTCCTTTCTCTCTCAAGTTTCTTTAACCGTGAACTCTTCAAGGCTTTAAAAACATGAGTATTCCATCCTTTAGCTTGCGCTATACTTGAAAGACTTCTTGATTCAAGCCTTGGTTCACCAAATTCCATCATGTTCTTCACCCTTTGAAGGAGTACGGCCGCACACCTTCATAAGGCTGGCTGTACACCCCCTTAAAGGCTCTCCAAAGTGAGAGTTTGGACCCTATCTTCTAGTTAGACATGATCTTAGCCTTGATACACCTAAAAGTCAACAACTTGGGCATGAACATGAAGAGTGTATTGTAATGCCTGGGTTTCAGGGCTAAGCATTTTTGTCAATGTAATAGTCTAGGTCAACTCTTGTAACTCTTTTTGAAGTAATAAAGATGAAATATTTGAGTATTATGTGAATTATATGTGTTTATTATTTAATTATAAATGTATAATTAATAAAGAATAAAAAATGAGCGTCAAAAATTAAAGTGTGAGATAATACCGATATCTCTACATAAAGTTGTAGAATATGTCTCAAGGTTTCCGTGCATATAAGGAACGCCGAAATCCGAGTTATAACGAAGAAGTTATGACCCGTCGAAGTTTCACGACAGAACCGGCACGATACCAGGAAGCGTGAATAGTGAATTTACGATAGAGCGAGATTTAGCCTTAGTGATCTAAACGAAAGTCGTAGAATATGTTAAACTAAGAACATCGATAAAAAGAACGCCCAAATCTGACTTCGTATGAAGAAGTTATGAGATTTTAAACAGACCAATCCTGTCCCGGCATGTTAAAAATATAACTTTAAAAATAAAGTCAAAATTAGCCGATGGAGTCTAAACGAAAGTTGTAGAGTACGTCTTCACCTACGCATGGATATAAAGAATGTCAAAAACGGAGTTCGTATGAACGAGTTACAAATTATAATAGCATATTTACGTATTAAAATAAAGTATAAATCATGTATACGTACACATATATATACATATGTATATATCATTAGAAAGGTATCGACGATGCGGTCATTATAAGACTAATGTTGAGTTCTTTCGACATTAGTTTAGTACAAATATCATTAAATCCATTTATAATAGTATTATAGAGGGGTGTTTAGTTGTTTATATAACTAAAAGGTCATTAAGTAATTATGGAGGGTAGTTTTTGAAAATTCAATTAGTATAAATAAGAGCCTTGGGCTCTCATATTTCTTGCACCATTCTCTTGATTCAAGAGTCTTTCTCTCCTTATCCCCCGAGCATTTCGGTCCCTCGTGATTCGACTTCTCTTTTTGTAGCTTAGTATAGTAAGGTGAGCGCTGAAGCGCTGCACGAATCTTTCTTAGAAAGATTCAGCGACAAAGTTCTGCCCCTGCAGAGCCCGACTCCTAGCTAAAACCCCCTTGTAAGTAAGTTATGCTTACCTTATTTTAATATAGCTTATATTTAAAATTAGTATTGTTATTATGAACTTATAATAAATATTTGAGCTATTATTATAACTTATATAAGTGTCGTTATAATATTTTTTTTAACTACTCGCGGTACGGGGAATCTGGTTTAAAGGGCCGCATAGGGTTGTTGGATTTCAGAAGTGCTATATGCCAAAATGGTCCTGCCCTCCGGTGTTTTATGTCTGGCCCCTGTCTGTACATAGTGGTTGGAAAATATTGTTTAACGCTTATATAATAATAATAATACTAAGACTAATAGTTGGTCACGGTAAATATTAGACTAAAATTTAGCGATAATAATGCTAGGTTTCGTCGAAGGAAAATAGAATCGTTAGAAGGAAGCGCTGCCCGATTTTGGAATCATCACCTTAACAAGTGAGTGCATAGTTACTTTCAACTTACACATAGATATGAAGTATTTTATATAAATTACGTGCTATGTGTGCATATTATCTGAATACTTGCTATCTATGCTAGATGAACGTTGTTATACATGTTTTCAATGATTTAAACTGTATATGTATTTTATATCTACGAAAATGTTGGGGTAAAACCTGGGTAGATGCAATAGGTGATGTGTGATAAAATGATGAGAGGCCTCGATGTTGATGTTGTTGATTCTGTCATCTAGCGGAGTATGGACGACGACCACGGACTCTTCTAGACAGTCCAGTGGAACACTAGCAGGCTCGCAACCTGTAGGTGTTTGTGAACGATATGTTCACCGGTGTACTCCATCCCCCACATGGTTGCCTTTAGGACATTTGTTGCTGAGGAATCCCCTTAGCAGTAGTGTCCGTCCCGATGATGATCCTTAGGTTAGGTCCCTTATGATAGGTGTTTAGGGACGTAAAGTGAGGATAACGGGAACGAGTAATCGGGTTATTGTTGATCGATGAAATTAATAAACTTATTTATTGTGGGTTGAAAACCCTATGTGCTCACCAGGCTCCCAAGCCTGACCCACTCAGTTTTATGTATTACAGGTAGTGGCGCATGAGCATAGGTGTGATGTTTTGGACGAGGGATTACGGATATAGGCCTGTAGATATGAAATAATGTAGTAAGGCTTATATTGTACTGTTTATGCTTTTGATCTGTACGAACATGACATCCCGAGTCTTTTAATGAAATACATTTCTATGGAAATGCTTTTGATAAATCTTTATCATATTTTTGTTTTGGGACAAATTCCGCAACACTTTCATTTAAAATGTAACTCTGATTTTTAAATAAATCATAAGCAAACCAGTCTTTTCTGGCCGTGATTTTGGGGATGTCACATGTATGGCTGCACACCCCTTTGTACGGCCGCACACACCTCTTAGGGCTATAAACCCACTTTGATGATCATTTTAGGGCTCAAACTTGCATTATAACCAACCATGGGGCCTAGAACACTCCTTGGATGCTATTTAGAACCTTGGAAATGCCTCAAAAGCACATCTCATCATGAGTGTACGGTCGTACACTCATGGGCCACACACCCATGCCCATACACACCCTTAGGGTGGCCATACACCTTCATCACTCAATCCCATATGGTTTTAACACTTAGTTCAATGTTTCCAAGACCTTAGGGTGGTTTCCTATCATGTTTAGTAGTGAAACGCCCTAATTTGGATCATATATGTGTTATTAAATGTTAAATAGGATCCAGTTGTGTTCAAGGCTTCACTTGACACTCAACATCTCATATCGATCTTTCATACAAACCACTCACTCGAGGTGAGTTCATACCCCTACGCTTTTACGATTTTTAAACATTTTCAGGGGAGATACAAGCCAAACACAAACGCTTTTGTGAACTAATACAAAAGGACTTTAGTAAGTATAAAACTTATGCAATTGATACAGACAAACAATTTTCACGTTTCTATAAAATGTTTAGATATTTTATCCCCTTTTGTACTATGTTGAGCATAAGGGGCGTTTTCAACATACAATCATGAATGCATAGTTTTCAGATCGATATACATACCGGATATACACTATATACTTGAAAACTATAATAGGTATAGTTTGGAGTTTTTCGATACACTGAGTTATACATTGCTAAACATATAAACTATGGCAGATTCAGTTTATGATATACATTACTATGAGATTATAGTATCTAATAATTATTTAAGTATAATTATTACCTTATATAACATCCAACGGATTTCAATACAGAACTGCACGTAAACTAGATTATAAAAAACTGTGAGACTCTACTTCAAAACTGTACCCTTTGGTGTACTAAACTGAATCCTAACATAGTATAACCAGAGTCTCCTGGAGGGAAAGCGTAAGATTTGTGAATAGATCTATTCGGGGCTGACAATCCCACACCTAAATTGCTAGCTATAGTTAGGGAGGCATGCCTGGGGTGACAAATGTCATAACATCCGACGCATGAAGAACGTCGTAGAGGTCTCTAGGTCATATCAAGTATGGTTATACGACTCACATTAAGTATAAAATAATCATTTGTTTATGGAATTTCATTCTTCAATGGTTTTATTTCAAGTAATAATACTACTATACATACTGGTGTTAGCCAGGGTTTTCACACTATACATACTGGTGTTAACCAAGGTTTTCATACTATATGCTACTTACAATACTGGTGGTAGCCACGGATTTTATACAAGAACTTTCATTCAAAACCATACGATATAGATGGTGGTGCCAAGCAGACATACAAGTACTTTCAGACATAAGAACCGAATTGAATAATGAGCTTACAATTGGTCTTAGGATTTAAGACTACTTTTAATTACTTAAGAAAATATTGGATTTTCTTGGAGACATACAGACATTTCTACAAAGTCAAATAATAGATTTTCATTACAAAACATGCTTATGAACTCACCAGCTTTAGGCTGATACTCTTTCAAAACTGATTGTATTCTCAGGAAATCAGTAGACAGGTACCTCCTGGAGTTTTGAGAAGACGAAGCATATAGTGTCATGTCTTTTTCTTTTGATTATATTTTTGATGTATAAAGACAAGAATCAAACAAATGTAAATACCTTTTCATACATGTATTCAATGTAATGGTTGTGCTCACTATGATTACTATGATACAATGGTTGTGATACTACACACGACGTCCTCCGCCCCCGAACATTTCCGCTGTTCCGGTTTGGGGGTGTGATAAGTTGCCCTGACAAAATGAATATAGTTTAATTAAATATTATATCTAGGAGTTGGGATGTTACAACTGAGGAGTATATGGAAAAGAGAGCTGATGAAACGTGCCATTGTCTTCAAAGATTTTTCGCACAGTGTTATTGACAAATTCTATACCTCCACCACTTTGAAAAACTTTGATTTTTGTTGAGAATTGAGTTTGCAAGAGCTTGATAAAATAGATAAAACAACATAAAAACCGTTTTTAGCCTTCAGGGGGTAACACCATGTGAATTTGTGAGTAGTCGTCGACAAATAAAACATAATAAAGACATTCACCATATAATACAGGAGCTGGTTCCCATAGATCACAATCTATTAGGTCTAAAGGATGAAAAGAGGTTTTGTGATTTAATTCAAAAGATAAGTTTTGACCCTTGGAAAGCTGACAAGGTTCACAAATAAGAAGTTTTGGTAAAAGTGAAGTAACATGCATAACACCCGATTTATGTAAACTAGAAATAACATCAAAGGAAATGAATCCTGATCGACTATGCTATATTTCAAAAGAAGCCTTGTATGAAGTGGGATAAGAAGCCACCAAAGTTGTATGCTGATCTTTAAGCATGTAAGGACCATCCTCACATCTGCCTTGAGCTATCACTTGTTTGCTTTTCCTAACTTGAATAATAAAGAACGGTTGAGAAAAAAGTACATCAACCGGGTGATCCATAGTAAGTTTTCTAATAGAGAGAAGATTTTTGGTTATGTGAGGAATAACCAGGACATCTCGTAACAATAGCTTACTAGAGACCATAGAATTACCAATATGAGAGACATGAAGATTTTTTCCATTTCCAAAAAGAACATGCATATTACCCGAATAAGGTGCCGATTGAGACACATTGTTGGTCGAGGAAGTCATAGGTGAAGTAGCCCCCGAGTCAACATACCAGTTTGGATTTCCTTGATTGACATGGCATTGCGAATGAATGCTTGCGCAAGATTTTTAGCAGAGGGAATGGAGTTGGATGCATATGTGTGAAGGATTGGGCAGGAGGAGGCATAATGCCCACTAGTGTGACATAACTGGCAATAGGGAGGTCGTTTGCCACCTCGTACTCTATCCCCATTTTTAATGTTTCCACAAGGCCCTCCTCTACGAGGGTAATATGAAGACCGACCCCGTGTATTGCTATTATGAGACTGAGAAACAAAAGCAACAGTAGGGGTTGAAGAACCATGAATTGACTATAAAAGAGCTCATGGTTTTCAACTTGAGATAGTAAATCTTGAAAGACAGGAGATGGCTTTGAGGTATGTATAGCTTTAGAGAAAGTCTTTAACAAAGATCCAAGGCCACAAAGAAACTAATTAATCTTATCCATATCATCAACAAGTTGGCCGATGGCAGCCAATTTATCATAGATAATCTTGAATTTTTGACCAAAATCAGAGACGGAGGTGTTACCTATTTGCATCTGGCATAGGGAATCACGAAGAGAGTGAAAGCATTCAACATAGGAATTGTTGTAGGCGGCTTCCAGGGCTATGGAGCGAAAATCAGAGAGACCAAGTACTTTCGCTGTTGCCTCTTCGGTTAAAGAGGAATTGAGGATAATGATCATCCGCTGATCGAGTTCAGTACAAGAAGAATACGCTGGATTGGGGGCTAATTTGTTGTCAATTTCAATGGTCTTTGATGGTTTAAGAGTCGTGCCATCAATAGAGGTAGAAGCTTTTGATAGGTTAAAAGCGACAACATCTTATTTCTCCACAAAAGGTAATTTGTGGAGGAAAGTTTAATTGGTATCATGTGCAAGACGACATTCATAGAGAAAGTACCATTAGTGGATGTCGACATAATCACAGGTTCCAGGAAGAAATAAATCAAAAAATGGTAAGGGAAGAAAAGAATCAACAATTAGGAGGGAGAAGATTGGTTAGGCTGATACCATGTAAGGTTTTAGTAAATAAACCATATGTTAATTTGTGTGAGTTGTATTGTATATATGGAATAGATTAAACTCCTATAATAAAGAAGAGATAAATACAAAATACATGATTGAATAATTGACTATCTAATTATCTAATAGTTTCCACAAAGCTGTCTTTGTGGAATGAGTTTATGCTCTGTAGAAGCCAAATTGTTCCGAGGAAGTGGACATGTGCTTAAAAAAGACAAAATTCTGACGTCTGACGGTACGGATCTGCAGAGCAGGTATCTGTCGAATGTGTACGACCTCTACAAAAATGTCTTTCACTCTGTGGAACCGAACACATTTGCAAAAACATATATTCTGGATTTAAAAAAACACATTTCCACAGAGGTCATGTGGATCATCAGAGCATCCCTCTGTAGACCTGTTCTTCATGTAGCATGCCTATGAGGAACTGATCTTTACAAAACCAATGATTCCCTCGATTTTGTTAAATGTTTTGTTGTTAATTTAATGAGGCTTACCTATTAAGCGCATACCAATGATTCAACATACAAATTTTAACTAAAAACCTAGGTTTATAAGAGTTTAAAAGTTAGGGTTTCAAGATCTCCTCACCATCTCTGATCGATTTGGAGTCGGGATTTTCGATCGACTTCTCCAAAACACTTCTCCTTTTCTATTTTACTTGTGTAGTTTTACTATTATGCCCCTGAAAAGTCACTCCCTCAGAACATAAACTCGTTACACAGAGATGGACTCTGTGGAAACCTTTGTCATTTTTTAAAAAACAAATTTTCTTGGTCATTATTTTCAAACTCATTTCATATTTTGGTAATTTGACAAATTTTCCCTATATAAAATAGAAAAATAAATGTTGATAACTACGTTTTTTTATCCTAACGTTGTATGATGTGTTTTTAAATATTGAATTTATAAAAAAAAAAAGTATGAATGCATTTTTTTGTGTGTAATTTGTTATTTTATATTTTTATATATGATTAATTTTTTTTCTAAAAGAGCGGAAATATATTAAAACGAACTAGCAAGATGCTAAACAAGTTACATGGTACAAATAGATAAATGAGAGATACAACAATCGAACCTAACATAACACGAATTTAATCTAGCTCTATTAATTCTTAATCAAATTTAAAAAAAGAAACCTGGTTGGCATCAGTAGTTAGGAAGCACTTCCTTTTCTTGAAAATCCGATCTTAATGTTGGGTTACTTTATACTTTAATCATTGAAAACATCATAAAAAAAGATTTTGAAAAGAGTTTTTTTCTTAATGGTTTTCGATCTTCAACGATCAAATTAAAAATGACAACAAAGTTAGTTCTCATTTTCAGCGATTGCTATTTCTGTTAGTTGTTCGGATTTAATTTAAAATTTCAAACTCATGTTTGAAACGTTATTTGTTTATATTCATCATTTTTACAATTTATCGTTGCTTCTTTTTGTATGCATGATCTATGCTATCAATAGAGCGCGCTATAGCGTTTTGCGTTGTTACTGAACCACTATTTTGAAATAGCGTTTACGAATAGCGGTTGTCCTATTAGCAGCGCTATTGACTGTTATTTACTGCGAACCTCATCAGCGCTATAACAACGGTTTTTACAATTTCGTACATATTAGAATACTTTGACAAAGAAAAAAAACGATTGTGTGTTATTTCAATATTAAATATTTATTTTTTTATTAGTCCATTACACTTTTTGTCTTAATAAGTCCAAATAATAAATATAATTAATTACAAACTACAAAGCAACAAATGACAACTTCATTTTCTCAATCTGCTTCAGTATTTAGAAACCACGAACGACTTGAAGTGCGATGACATTTTGAAACTTTTTAGGTTCCATATTACTATATTAGAATATTATATATAGATTATGTTATGTTTTTATATGACTTTT